>NC_086446.1:117069638-117174638 GCF_028390025.1 Pseudophryne corroboree | reverse complement strand
TACAAGGTGCTGTAGATATTTTTATACTGCCAACACCGTTCTGTTGATGCATTCCATTTTCAAACTTATTCATTTATGAACCAGTAGTTAGTAGTAGAAAGGTTCTAACAGAAACCACAAAGTTCATCTACAGCCACACCACACTGGATACGCCCAATCTCATCTGATCTTGGAAGCTAAGCAGTGTTGGGCCTGGTTAGTACTTGGATGGGAGACCACCTGGGGATACAAGGTGCTGTAGATATTTTTATACTGCCAACACCGTTCTGATGATGCATTCCATTTTAAAACGTACTCATTTATGAACCAGTAGTTAGAAGTAGAAAAGTTCTAACAGAAACCACAAAGCTCATCTACAGCCACACCACACTGGATACGCCCAATCTCATCTGATCTTGGAAGCTAAGCAGTGTTGGGCTTGGTTAGTACTTGGATGGGAGACCACCTGAGAATACAAGGTGCTGTAGATATTTTTATACTGCCAACACCGTTCTGTTGATGCATTCCATTTTCAAACTTATTCATTTATGAACCAGTAGTTAGAAGTAGAAAAGTTCTAACAGAAACCACAAAGCTCATCTACAGCCACACCACACTGGATATGCCAAATCTCATCTGATCTTGGAAGCTAAGCAGTGTTGGGCCTGGTTAGTACTTGGATGGGAGACCACCTGAGAATACAAGGTGCTGTAGATATTTTTATACTGCCAAAACCGTTCTGTTGATGCATTCCATTTTCAAACGTTTTCATTTATGAACCAGTAGTTAGAAGTAGAAAAGTTCTAACAGAAACCACAAAGGTCAACTACAGCCACACCACACTGGATACGCCCAATCTCATCTGATCTTGGAAGCTAAGCAGTGTTGTGCCTGGTTAGTACCTGGATGGGAGACCACCTGGGAATACAAGGTGCTGTAGATAGTTTTATACTGCCAACACCGTTCTGTTGATGCATTCCATTTTCAAACGTATTCATTTATGAACCAGTAGTTAGAAGTAGAAAAGTTCTAACAGAAACCACAAAGCTCATCTACAGCCACACCACACTGGATACGCCCAATCTCATCTGATCTTGGAAGCTAAGCATTGTTGGGCCTGGTTAGTACTTGGATGGGAGACCACCTGGGAATACAAGGTGCTGTAGATAGTTTTATACTGCCAACACCGTTCTGTTGATGCATTCCATTTTCAAACGTATTCATTTATGAACCAGTAGTTAGAAGTAGAAAAGTTCTAACAGAAACCACAAAGCTCATCTACAGCCACACCACACTGGATACGCCCAATCTCATCTGATCTTGGAAGCTAAGCAGTGTTGTGCCTGGTTAGTACTTGGATGGGAGACCACCTGGGAATACAAGGTGCTGTAGATATTTTTATACTGCCAACACTGTTCTGTTGATGCATTCCATTTTCAAACGTATTCATTTATGAACCAGTAGTTAGAAGTAGAAAAGTTCTAACAGAAACCACAAAGCTCATCTACAGCCACACCACACTGGATACGCCCAATCTCATCTGATCTTGGAAGCTAAGCAGTGTTGGGCCTGGTTAGTACTTGGATGGGAGACCACCTGGGAATACAAGGTGCTGTAGATATTTTTATACTGCCAACACCGTTCTGTTGATGCATTCCATTTTAAAACGTATTCATTTATGAACCAGTAGTTAGAAGTAGAAAAGTTCTAACAGAAACCACAAAGCTCATCTACAGCCACACCAGACTGGATACGCCTAATCTCATCTGATCTTGGAAGCTAAGCAGTGTTGGGCCTGGTTAGTACTTGGATGGGAGACCACCTGGGAATACAAGGTGCTGTAGATTTTTTATACTGCCAACACCGTTCTGTTGATGCATTCCATTTTCAAACGTATTCATTTATGAACCAGTAGTTAGAAGTAAAAAGTTCTAACAGAAACCACAAAGCTCCTCTACAGCCACACCAGACTGGATACGCCCAATCTCATCTGATCTTGGAAGCTAAGCAGTGTTGGGCCTGGTTAGTACTTGAATGGGAGACCAACTGGGAATACAAGGGGCTGTAGATATTTTTATACTGCCAACACCGTTCTGTTGATGCATTCCATTTTCAAACGTATTCATTTATGAACCAGTAGTTAGAAGTAGAAAAGTTCTAACAGAAACCGCAAAGCTCATCTACAGCCACACTAGACTGGATACGCCCAATCTCATCTGATCTTGGAAGCTAAGCAGTGTTGGGCCTAGTTAGTACTTGGATGGGAGACCACCTGGGAATACAAGGTGCTGTAGATATTTTTATACTGCCAACACCGTTCTGTTGATGCATTCCATTTTCAAATGTATTCATTTATGAACCAGTAGTTAGAAGTAGAAAAGTTCTAACAGAAACCACAAAGCTCATCTACAGCCACACCACACTGGATACGCCCAATATCATCTGATCTTGGAAGCTAAGCAATGTTGGGCCTGGTTAGTACTTGGATGGCAGACCACCTGGGAATACAAGGTGCTGTAGATATTTTTATACTGCCAACACCGTTCTGTTGATGCATTCCATTTTCAAACGTATTCATTTATGAACCAGTAGTTAGAAGTAGAAAAGTTTTAACAGAAACCACAAAGCTTACCTACAGCCACACCAGACTGGATACGCCCAATCTCATCTGATCTTGGAAGCTAAGCAGTGTTGGGCCTGGTTAGTACTTGGATGGGAGACCACCTGGGAATACAAGGTGCTGTAGATATTTTTATACTGCCAACACCGTTCTGTTGATGCATTCCATTTTCAAACTTATTCATTTATGAACCAGTAGTTAGAAGTAGAAAAGTTCTAACAGAAACCACAAAGCTCATCTACAGCCACACCACACTGGATACGCCCAATCTCATCTGATCTTGGAAGCTAAGCAGTGTTGGGCTTGGTTAGTACTTGGATGGGAGACCACCTGAGAATACAAGGTGCTGTAGATATTTTTATACTGCCAACACCGTTCTGTTGATGCATTCCATTTTCAAACTTATTCATTTATGAACCAGTAGTTAGAAGTAGAAAAGTTCTAACAGAAACCGCAAAGCTCATCTACAGCCACACCACACTGGATACGCCAAATCTCATCTGATCTTGGAAGCTAAGCAGTGTTGGGCCTGGTTAGTACTTGGATGGGAGACCACCTGAGAATAAAAGGTGCTATAGATATTTTTATACTGCCAACACCGTTCTGTTGATGCATTCCATTTTCAAACGTATTCATTTATGAACCAGTAGTTAGAAGTAGAAAAGTTCTAACAGAAACCACAAAGCTCATCTACAGCCACACCACACTGGATACGCCCAATCTCATCTGATCTTGGAAGCTATGCAGTGTTGGGCATGGTTAGTACTTGGATGGGAGACCACCTGGGAATACAAGGTGCTGTAGATATTTTTATACTGCCAACACCGTTCTGTTGATGCATTCCATTTTCAAACGTATTCATTTATGAACCAGTAGTTAGTAGTAGAAAAGTTCTAACAGAAACCACAAAGTTCATCTACAGCCACACCACACTGGATACGCCCAATCTCATCTGATCTTGGAAGCTAAGCAGTGTTGGGCCTGGTTAGTACTTGGATGGGAGACCACCTGGGGATACAAGGTGCTGTAGATATTTTTATACTGCCAACACCGTTCTGATGATGCATTCCATTTTCAAACGTTTTCGTTTATGAACCAGTAGTTAGAAGTAGAAAAGTTCTAACAGAAACGACAAATGTCATCTACAGCCACACCGCACTGGATACGCCCAATCTCATCTGATCTCGGAAGCTAAGCAGTGTTGTTCCTGGTTAGTACCTGGATGGGAGACCACCTTGGAATACAAGGTGCTGTAGATATTTTTATACTGCCAACACCGTTCTGTTGATGCATTCCATTTTCAAACGTATTCATTTATGAACCAGTAGTTAGAAGTAGAAAAGTTCTAACAGAAACCACAAAGCTCATCTACAGCCACACCACACTGGATACGCCCAATCTCATCTGATCTTGGAAGCTAAGCAATGTTGGGCCTGGTTAGTACTTGGATGGCAGACCACCTGGGAATACAATGTCCTGTAGATATTTTTATACTGCCAAAACCGTTCTGTTGATGCATTCCATTTTCAAACGTTTTCATTTATGAACCAGTAGTTAGAAGTAGAAAAGTTCTAACAGAAACCACAAAGGTCAACTACAGCCACACCACACTGGATACGCCCAATCTCATCTGATCTTGGAAGCTAAGCAGTGTTGTGCCTGGTTAGTACCTGGATGGGAGACCACCTGGGAATACAAGGTGCTGTAGATAGTTTTATACTGCCAACACCGTTCTGTTGATGCATTCCATTTTCAAACGTATTCATTTATGAACCAGTAGTTAGAAGTAGAAAAGTTCTAACAGAAACCACAAAGCTCATCTACAGCCACACCACGCTGGATACGCCCAATCTCATCTGATCTTGGAAGCTAAACATTGTTGGGCCTGGTTAGTACTTGGATGGGAGACCACCTGGGAATACAAGGTGCTGTAGATAGTTTTATACTGCCAACACCGTTCTGTTGATGCATTCCATTTTCAAACGTATTCATTTATGAACCAGTAGTTAGAAGTAGAAAAGTTCTAACAGAAACCACAAAGCTCATCTACAGCCACACCACGCTGGATACGCCCAATCTCATCTGATCTTGGAAGCTAAGCAGTGTTGTGCCTGGTTAGTACTTGGGTGGGAGACCACCTGGGAATACAAGGTGCTGTAGATATTTTTATACTGCCAACACTGTTCTGTTGATGCATTCCATTTTCAAACGTATTCATTTATGAACCAGTAGTTAGAAGTAGAAAAGTTCTAACAGAAACCACAAAGCTCATCTACAGCCACACCACACTGGATACGCCCAATCTCATCTGATCTTGGAAGCTAAGCAGTGTTGGGCCTGGTTAGTACTTGGATGGTAGACCACCTGGGAATACAAGGTGCTGTAGATATTTTTATACTGCCAACACCGTTCTGTTGATGCATTCCTTTTTAAAACGTATTCATTTATGAACCAGTAGTTAGAAGTAGAAAAGTTCTAATAGAAACCACACAAAGCTCATCTACAGCCACACCAGACTGGATACACCCAAACTCATCTGATCTAGGAAGCTAAGCCGTCTTGGGCCTGGTTAGTACTTTGAGGGGAGACCACCTAGGAATACAAGGTGCTGTAGATATTTTTATACTGCCAACACCGTTCTGTTGATGCATTCCATTTTCAAACGTATTCATTTATGAACCAGTAGTTAGAAGTAGAAAAGTTCTAACAGAAACCACAAAGCTCATCTACAGCCACACCAGACTGGATACGCCCAATCTCATCTGATCTTGGAAGCTAAGCAGTGTTGGGCCTGGTTAGAACTTGGATAGGAGACCACCTGGGAATACAAGGTGCTGTAGATATTTTTATACTGCCAACACCGTTCTGTTGATGCATTCCATTTTCAAACGTATTCATTTATGAACCAGTAGTTAGAAGTAGAAAAGTTTTAACAGAAACCACAAAGCTCATCTACAGCCACACCACACTGGATACGCCCAATCTCATCTGATCTTGGAAGCTAAGCAGTGTTGGGCCTGGTTAGTATTTGGATGGGAGACCACCTGGGAATACAAGGTGCTGTAGATATTTTTATACTGCCAACACCGTTCTGTTGATGCATTCCATTTTAAAACGTATTCATTTATGAACCAGTAGTTAGAAGTAGAAAAGTTCTAACAGAAACCACAAAGCTCATCTACAGCCACACCAGACTGGATACGCCTAATCTCATCTGATCTTGGAAGCTAAGCAGTGTTGGGCCTGGTTAGTACTTGAATGGGAGACCAACTGGGAATACAAGGTGCTGTAGATATTTTTATACTGCCAACACCGTTCTGTTGATGCATTCCATTTTCAAACGTATTCATTTATGAACCAGTAGTTAGAAGTAGAAAAGTTCTAACAGAAACCGCAAAGCTCATCTACAGCCACACTAGACTGGATACGCCCAATCTCATCTGATCTTGGAAGCTAAGCAGTGTTGGGCCTAGTTAGTACTTGGATGGGAGACCACCTGGGAATACAAGGTGCTGTAGATATTTTTATACTGCCAACACCGTTCTGTTGATGCATTCCATTTTCAAATGTATTCATTTATGAACCAGTAGTTAGAAGTAGAAAAGTTCAAACAGAAACCACAAAGCTCATCTACAGCCACACCACACTGGATACGCCCAATATCATCTGATCTTGGAAGCTAAGCAATGTTGGGCCTGGTTAGTACTTGGATGGCAGACCACCTGGGAATACAAGGTGCTGTAGATATTTTTATACTGCCAACACCGTTCTGTTGATGCATTCCATTTTCAAATGTATTCATTTATGAACCAGTAGTTAGAAGTAGAAAAGTTCTAACAGAAACCACAAAGCTCATCTACAGCCACACCACACTGGATACGCCCAATCTCATCTGATCTTGGAAGCTAAGCAGTGTTGGGCCTGGTTAGTACTTGGATGGTAGACCACCTGGGAATACAAGGTGCTGTAGATATTTTTATACTGCCAACACCGTTCTGTTGATGCATTCCTTTTTAAAACGTATTCATTTATGAACCAGTAGTTAGAAGTAGAAAAGTTCTAATAGAAACCACACAAAGCTCATCTACAGCCACACCAGACTGGATACACCAAAACTCATCTGATCTAGGAAGCTAAGCCGTCTTGGGCCTGGTTAGTACTTTGAGGGGAGACCACCTAGGAATACAAGGTGCTGTAGATATTTTTATACTGCCAACACCGTTCTGTTGATGCATTCCATTTTCAAACGTATTCATTTATGAACCAGTAGTTAGAAGTAGAAAAGTTCTAACAGAAACCACAAAGCTCATCTACAGCCACACCAGACTGGATACGCCCAATCTCATCTGATCTTGGAAGCTAAGCAGTGTTGGGCCTGGTTAGAACTTGGATAGGAGACCACCTGGGAATACAAGGTGCTGTAGATATTTTTATACTGCCAACACTGTTCTGTTGATGCATTCCATTTTCAAACGTATTCATTTATGAACCAGTAGTTAGAAGTAGAAAAGTTTTAACAGAAACCACAAAGCTCATCTACAGCCACACCACACTGGATACGCCCAATCTCATCTGATCTTGGAAGCTAAGCAGTGTTGGGCCTGGTTAGTATTTGGATGGTAGACCACCTGGGAATACAAGGTGCTGTAGATATTTTTATACTGCCAACACCGTTCTGTTGATGCATTCCATTTTAAAACGTATTCATTTATGAACCAGTAGTTAGAAGTAGAAAAGTTCTAACAGAAACCACAAAGCTCATCTACAGCCACACCAGACTGGATACGCCTAATCTCATCTGATCTTGGAAGCTAAGCAGTGTTGGGCCTGGTTAGTACTTGGATGGGAGACCACCTGGGAATACAAGGTGCTGTAGATTTTTTATACTGCCAACACCGTTCAGTTGATGCATTCCATTTTCAAACGTATTCATTTATGAACCAGTAGTTAGAAGTAAAAAAGTTCTAACAGAAACCACAAAGCTCCTCTACAGCCACACCAGACTGGATACGCCCAATCTCATCTGATCTTGGAAGCTAAGCAGTGTTGGGCCTGGTTAGTACTTGAATGGGAGACCAACTGGGAATACAAGGTGCTGTAGATATTTTTATACTGCCAACACCGTTCTGTTGATGCATTCCATTTTCAAACGTATTCATTTATGAACCAGTAGTTAGAAGTAGAAAAGTTCTAACAGAAACCGCAAAGCTCATCTACAGCCACACTAGACTGGATACGCCCAATCTCATCTGATCTTGGAAGCTAAGCAGTGTTGGGCCTAGTTAGTACTTGGATGGGAGACCACCTGGGAATACAAGGTGCTGTAGATATTTTTATACTGCCAACACCGTTCTGTTGATGCATTCCATTTTCAAATGTATTCATTTATGAACCAGTAGTTAGAAGTAGAAAAGTTCTAACAGAAACCGCAAAGCTCATCTACAGCCACACCACACTGGATACGCCCAATATCATCTGATCTTGGAAGCTAAGCAATGTTGGGCCTGGTTAGTACTTGGATGGCAGACCACCTGGGAATACAAGGTGCTGTAGATATTTTTATACTGCCAACACCGTTCTGTTGATGCATTCCATTTTCAAACGTATTCATTTATGAACCAGTAGTTAGAAGTAGAAAAGTTCTAACAGAAACCACAAAGCGTATCTACAGCCACACCAGACTGGATACGCCCAATCTCATCTGATCTTGGAAGCTAAGCAGTGTTGGGCCTGGTTAGTACTTGGATGGGAGACCACCTGGGAATACAAGGTGCTGTAGATATTTTTATACTGCCAACACCGTTCTGTTGATGCATTCCATTTTCAAACTTTTTCATTTATGAACCAGTAGTTAGAAGTAGAAAAGTTCTAACAGAAACCACAAAGCTCATCTACAGCCACACCACACTGGATACGCCCAATCTCATCTGATCTTGGAAGCTAAGCAGTGTTGGGCCTGGTTAGTACTTGGATGGGAGACCACCTGGGAATACAAGGTGCTGTAGATATTTTTATACTGCCAACACCGTTCTGTTGATGCATTCCATTTTAAAACGTACTCATTTATGAACCAGTAGTTAGAAGTAGAAAAGTTCTAACAGAAACCACAAAGCTAATCTACAGCCACACCACACTGGATACGCCCAATCTCATCTGATCTTCGAAGCTAAGCAGTGTTGGGCTTGGTTAGTACTTGGATGGGAGACCACCTGAGAATACAAGGTGCTGTAGATATTTTTATACTGCCAACACCGTTCTGTTGATGCATTCCATTTTCAAACTTATTCATTTATGAACCAGTAGTTAGAAGTAGAAAAGTTCTAACAGAAACCACAAAGCTCATCTACAGCCACACCACACTGGATACGCCCAATCTCATCTGATCTTGGAAGCTATGCAGTGTTGGGCATGGTTAGTACTTGGATGGGAGACCACCTGGGAATACAAGGTGCTGTAGATATTTTTATACTGCCAACACCGTTCTGTTGATGCATTCCATTTTAAAACGTACTCATTTATGAACCAGTAGTTAGAAGTAGAAAAGTTCTTATAGAAACCACACAAAGCTCATCTACAGCCACACCAGACTGGATACACCCAAACTCATCTGATCTAGGAAGCTAAGCCGTCTTGGGCCTGGTTAGTACTTTGAGGGGAGACCACCTAGGAATACAAGGTGCTGTAGATATTTTTATACTGCCAACACCGTTCTGTTGATGCATTCCATTTTCAAACGTATTCATTTATGAACCAGTAGTTAGAAGTAGAAAAGTTCTAACAGAAACCACAAAGCTCATCTACAGCCACACCAGACTGGATACGCCCAATCTCATCTGATCTTGGAAACTAAGCAGTGTTGGGCCTGGTTAGAACTTGGATAGGAGACCACCTGGGAATACAAGGTGCTGTAGATATTTTTATACTGCCAACACCGTTCTGTTGATGCATTCCATTTTCAAACGTATTCATTTATGAACCAGTAGTTAGAAGTAGAAAAGTTCTAACAGAAACCACAAAGCTCATCTACAGCCACACCAGACTGGATACGCCCAATCTCATCTGATCTTGGAAGCTAAGCAGTGTTGGGCCTGGTTAGAACTTGGATAGGAGACCACCTGGGAATACAAGGTGCTGTAGATATTTTTATACTGCCAACACCGTTCTGTTGATGCATTCCATTTTCAAACGTATTCATTTATGAACCAGTAGTTAGAAGTAGAAAAGTTTTAACAGAAACCACAAAGCTCATCTACAGCCACACCACACTGGATACGCCCAATCTCATCTGATCTTGGAAGCTAAGCAGTGTTGGGCCTGGTTAGTACTTGGATGGGAGACCACCTGGGAATACAAGGTGCTGTAGATATTTTTATACTGCCAACACCGTTCTGTTGATGCATTCCATTTTCAAATGTATTCATTTATGAACCAGTAGTTAGAAGTAGAAAAGTTCAAACAGAAACCACAAAGCTCATCTACAGCCACACCACACTGGATACGCCCAATATCATCTGATCTTGGAAGCTAAGCAATGTTGGGCCTGGTTAGTACTTGGATGGCAGACCACCTGGGAATACAAGGTGCTGTAGATATTTTTATACTGCCAACACCGTTCTGTTGATGCATTCCATTTTCAAATGTATTCATTTATGAACCAGTAGTTAGAAGTAGAAAAGTTCTAACAGAAACCACAAAGCTCATCTACAGCCACACCACACTGGATACGCCCAATCTCATCTGATCTTGGAAGCTAAGCAGTGTTGGGCCTGGTTAGTACTTGGATGGTAGACCACCTGGGAATACAAGGTGCTGTAGATATTTTTATACTGCCAACACCGTTCTGTTGATGCATTCCTTTTTAAAACGTATTCATTTATGAACCAGTAGTTAGAAGTAGAAAAGTTCTAATAGAAACCACACAAAGCTCATCTACAGCCACACCAGACTGGATACACCAAAACTCATCTGATCTAGGAAGCTAAGCCGTCTTGGGCCTGGTTAGTACTTTGAGGGGATACCACCTAGGAATACAAGGTGCTGTAGATATTTTTATACTGCCAACACCGTTCTGTTGATGCATTCCATTTTCAAACGTATTCATTTATGAACCAGTAGTTAGAAGTAGAAAAGTTCTAACAGAAACCACAAAGCTCATCTACAGCCACACCAGACTGGATACGCCCAATCTCATCTGATCTTGGAAGCTAAGCAGTGTTGGGCCTGGTTAGAACTTGGATAGGAGACCACCTGGGAATACAAGGTGCTGTAGATATTTTTATACTGCCAACACTGTTCTGTTGATGCATTCCATTTTCAAACGTATTCATTTATGAACCAGTAGTTAGAAGTAGAAAAGTTTTAACAGAAACCACAAAGCTCATCTACAGCCACACCACACTGGATACGCCCAATCTCATCTGATCTTGGAAGCTAAGCAGTGTTGGGCCTGGTTAGTATTTGGATGGTAGACCACCTGGGAATACAAGGTGCTGTAGATATTTTTATACTGCCAACACCGTTCTGTTGATGCATTCCATTTTAAAACGTATTCATTTATGAACCAGTAGTTAGAAGTAGAAAAGTTCTAACAGAAACCACAAAGCTCATCTACAGCCACACCAGACTGGATACGCCTAATCTCATCTGATCTTGGAAGCTAAGCAGTGTTGGGCCTGGTTAGTACTTGGATGGGAGACCACCTGGGAATACAAGGTGCTGTAGATTTTTTATACTGCCAACACCGTTCAGTTGATGCATTCCATTTTCAAACGTATTCATTTATGAACCAGTAGTTAGAAGTAAAAAAGTTCTAACAGAAACCACAAAGCTCCTCTACAGCCACACCAGACTGGATACGCCCAATCTCATCTGATCTTGGAAGCTAAGCAGTGTTGGGCCTGGTTAGTACTTGAATGGGAGACCAACTGGGAATACAAGGTGCTGTAGATATTTTTATACTGCCAACACCGTTCTGTTGATGCATTCCATTTTCAAACGTATTCATTTATGAACCAGTAGTTAGAAGTAGAAAAGTTCTAACAGAAACCGCAAAGCTCATCTACAGCCACACTAGACTGGATACGCCCAATCTCATCTGATCTTGGAAGCTAAGCAGTGTTGGGCCTAGTTAGTACTTGGATGGGAGACCACCTGGGAATACAAGGTGCTGTAGATATTTTTATACTGCCAACACCGTTCTGTTGATGCATTCCATTTTCAAATGTATTCATTTATGAACCAGTAGTTAGAAGTAGAAAAGTTCTAACAGAAACCGCAAAGCTCATCTACAGCCACACCACACTGGATACGCCCAATATCATCTGATCTTGGAAGCTAAGCAATGTTGGGCCTGGTTAGTACTTGGATGGCAGACCACCTGGGAATACAAGGTGCTGTAGATATTTTTATACTGCCAACACCGTTCTGTTGATGCATTCCATTTTCAAACGTATTCATTTATGAACCAGTAGTTAGAAGTAGAAAAGTTCTAACAGAAACCACAAAGCTTACCTACAGCCACACCAGACTGGATACGCCCAATCTCATCTGATCTTGGAAGCTAAGCAGTGTTGGGCCTGGTTAGTACTTGGATGGGAGACCACCTGGGAATACAAGGTGCTGTAGATATTTTTATACTGCCAACACCGTTCTGTTGATGCATTCCATTTTCAAACTTATTCATTTATGAACCAGTAGTTAGAAGTAGAAAAGTTCTAACAGAAACCACAAAGCTCATCTACAGCCACACCACACTGGATACGCCCAATCTCATCTGATCTTGGAAGCTAAGCAGTGTTGGGCCTGGTTAGTACTTGGATGGGAGACCACCTGGGAATACAAGGTGCTGTAGATATTTTTATACTGCCAACACCGTTCTGTTGATGCATTCCATTTTAAAACGTACTCATTTATGAACCAGTAGTTAGAAGTAGAAAAGTTCTAACAGAAACCACAAAGCTAATCTACAGACACACCACACTGGATACGCCCAATCTCATCTGATCTTCTAAGCTAAGCAGTGTTGGGCTTGGTTAGTACTTGGATGGGAGACCACCTGAGAATACAAGGTGCTGTAGATATTTTTATACTGCCAACACCGTTCTGTTGATGCATTCCATTTTCAAACTTATTCATTTATGAACCAGTAGTTAGAAGTAGAAAAGTTCTAACAGAAACCACAAAGCTCATCTACAGCCACACCACACTGGATACGCCCAATCTCATCTGATCTTGGAAGCTATGCAGTGTTGGGCATGGTTAGTACTTGGATGGGAGACCACCTGGGAATACAAGGTGCTGTAGATATTTTTATACTGCCAACACCGTTCTGTTGATGCATTCCATTTTAAAACGTACTCATTTATGAACCAGTAGTTAGAAGTAGAAAAGTTCTTATAGAAACCACACAAAGCTCATCTACAGCCACACCAGACTGGATACACCCAAACTCATCTGATCTAGGAAGCTAAGCCGTCTTGGGCCTGGTTAGTACTTTGAGGGGAGACCACCTAGGAATACAAGGTGCTGTAGATATTTTTATACTGCCAACACCGTTCTGTTGATGCATTCCATTTTCAAACGTATTCATTTATGAACCAGTAGTTAGAAGTAGAAAAGTTCTAACAGAAACCACAAAGCTCATCTACAGCCACACCAGACTGGATACGCCCAATCTCATCTGATCTTGGAAGCTAAGCAGTGTTGGGCCTGGTTAGAACTTGGATAGGAGACCACCTGGGAATACAAGGTGCTGTAGATATTTTTATACTGCCAACACCGTTCTGTTGATGCATTCCATTTTCAAACGTATTCATTTATGAACCAGTAGTTAGAAGTAGAAAAGTTCTAACAGAAACCACAAAGCTCATCTACAGCCACACCAGACTGGATACGCCCAATCTCATCTGATCTTGGAAGCTAAGCAGTGTTGGGCCTGGTTAGAACTTGGATAGGAGACCACCTGGGAATACAAGGTGCTGTAGATATTTTTATACTGCCAACACCGTTCTGTTGATGCATTCCATTTTCAAACGTATTCATTTATGAACCAGTAGTTAGAAGTAGAAAAGTTTTAACAGAAACCACAAAGCTCATCTACAGCCACACCACACTGGATACGCCCAATCTCATCTGATCTTGGAAGCTAAGCAGTGTTGGGCCTGGTTAGTATTTGGATGGGAGACCACCTGGGAATACAAGGTGCTGTAGATATTTTTATACTGCCAACACCGTTCTGTTGATGCATTCCATTTTAAAACGTATTCATTTATGAACCAGTAGTTAGAAGTAGAAAAGTTCTAACAGAAACCACAAAGCTCATCTACAGCCACACCAGACTGGATACGCCTAATCTCATCTGATCTTGGAAGCTAAGCAGTGTTGGGCCTGGTTAGTACTTGGATGGGAGACCACCTGGGAATACAAGGTGCTGTAGATTTTTTATACTGCCAACACCGTTCTGTTGATGCATTCCATTTTCAAACGTATTCATTTATGAACCAGTAGTTAGAAGTAAAAAAGTTCTAACAGAAACCACAAAGCTCCTCTACAGCCACACCAGACTGGATACGCCCAATCTCATCTGATCTTGGAAGCTAAGCAGTGTTGGGCCTGGTTAGTACTTGAATGGGAGACCAACTGGGAATACAAGGTGCTGTAGATATTTTTATACTGCCAACACCGTTCTGTTGATGCATTCCATTTTCAAACGTATTCATTTATGAACCAGTAGTTAGAAGTAGAAAAGTTCTAACAGAAACAGCAAAGCTCATCTACAGCCACACTAGACTGGATACGCCCAATCTCATCTGATCTTGGAAGCTAAGCAGTGTTGGGCCTAGTTAGTACTTGGATGGGAGACCACCTGGGAATACAAGGTGCTGTAGATATTTTTATACTGCCAACACCGTTCTGTTGATGCATTCCATTTTCAAATGTATTCATTTATGAACCAGTAGTTAGAAGTAGAAAAGTTCTAACAGAAACCACAAAGCTCATCTACAGCCACACCACACTGGATACGCCCAATATCATCTGATCTTGGAAGCTAAGCAATGTTGGGCCTGGTTAGTACTTGGATGGCAGACCACCTGGGAATACAAGGTGCTGTAGATATTTTTATACTGCCAACACCGTTCTGTTGATGCATTCCATTTTCAAACGTATTCATTTATGAACCAGTAGTTAGAAGTAGAAAAGTTCTAACAGAAACCACAAAGCTTACCTACAGCCACACCAGACTGGATACGCCCAATCTCATCTGATCTTGGAAGCTAAGCAGTGTTGGGCCTGGTTAGTACTTGGATGGGAGACCACCTGGGAATACAAGGTGCTGTAGATATTTTTATACTGCCAACACCGTTCTGTTGATGCATTCCATTTTCAAACTTATTCATTTATGAACCAGTAGTTAGAAGTAGAAAAGTTCTAACAGAAACCACAAAGCTCATCTACAGCCACACCACACTGGATACGCCCAATCTCATCTGATCTTGGAAGCTAAGCAGTGTTGGGCCTGGTTAGTACTTGGATGGGAGACCACCTGGGAATACAAGTTGCTGTAGATATTTTTATACTGCCAACACCGTTCTGTTGATGCATTCCATTTTAAAACGTACTCATTTATGAACCAGTAGTTAGAAGTAGAAAAGTTCTAACAGAAACCACAAAGCTCATCTACAGCCACACCACACTGGATACGCCCAATCTCATCTGATCTTCGAAGCTAAGCAGTGTTGGGCTTGGTTAGTACTTGGATGGGAGACCACCTGAGAATACAAGGTGCTGTAGATATTTTTATACTGCCAACACCGTTCTGTTGATGCATTCCATTTTCAAACTTATTCATTTATGAACCAGTAGTTAGAAGTAGAAAAGTTCTAACAGAAACCGCAAAGCTCATCTACAGCCACACCACACTGGATACGCCAAATCTCATCTGATCTTGGAAGCTAAGCAGTGTTGGGCCTGGTTAGTACTTGGATGGGAGACCACCTGAGAATAAAAGGTGCTATAGATATTTTTATACTGCCAACACCGTTCTGTTGATGCATTCCATTTTCAAACGTATTCATTTATGAACCAGTAGTTAGAAGTAGAAAAGTTCTAACAGAAACCACAAAGCTCATCTACAGCCACACCACACTGGATACGCCCAATCTCATCTGATCTTGGAAGCTATGCAGTGTTGGGCATGGTTAGTACTTGGATGGGAGACCACCTGGGAATACAAGGTGCTGTAGATATTTTTATACTGCCAACACCGTTCTGTTGATGCATTCCATTTTCAAACGTATTCATTTATGAACCAGTAGTTAGTAGTAGAAAAGTTCTAACAGAAACCACAAAGTTCATCTACAGCCACACCACACTGGATACGCCCAATCTCATCTGATCTTGGAAGCTAAGCAGTGTTTGGCCTGGTTAGTACTTGGATGGGAGACCACCTGAGAATAAAAGGTGCTATAGATATTTTTATACTGCCAACACCGTTCTGTTGATGCATTCCATTTTCAAACTTATTCATTTATGAACCAGTAGTTAGAAGTAGAAAAGTTCTAACAGAAACCACAAAGCTCATCTACAGCCACACCATACTGGATACGCCAAATCTCATCTGATCTTGGAAGCTAAGCAGTGTTGGGCCTGGTTAGTACTTTGAGGGGAGACCACCTAGGAATACAAGGTGCTGTAGATATTTTTATACTGCCAACACCGTTCTGTTGATGCATTCCATTTCCAAACGTATTCATTTATGAACCAGTAGTTAGAAGTAGAAAAGTTCTAACAGAAACCACAAAGCTCATCTACAGCCACACCAGACTGGATACGCCCAATCTCATCTGATCTTGGAAGCTAAGCAGTGTTGGGCCTGGTTAGAACTTGGATAGGAGACCACCTGGGAATACAAGGTGCTGTAGATATTTTTATACTGCCAACACCGTTCTGTTGATGCATTCCATTTTCAAACGTATTCATTTATGAACCAGTAGTTAGAAGTAGAAAAGTTCTAACAGAAACCACAAAGCTCATCTACAGCCACACCAGACTGGATACGCCTAATCTCATCTGATCTTGGAAGCTAAGCAGTGTTGGGCCTGGTTAGTACTTGGATGGGAGACCACCTGGGAATACAAGGTGCTGTAGATTTTTTATACTGCCAACACCGTTCTGTTGATGCATTCCATTTTCAAACGTATTCATTTATGAACCAGTAGTTAGAAGTAAAAAAGTTCTAACAGAAACCACAAAGCTCCTCTACAGCCACACCAGACTGGATACGCCCAATCTCATCTGATCTTGGAAGCTAAGCAGTGTTGGGCCTGGTTAGTACTTGAATGGGAGACCAACTGGGAATACAAGGTGCTGTAGATATTTTTATACTGCCAACACCGTTCTGTTGATGCATTCCATTTTCAAACGTATTCATTTATGAACCAGTAGTTAGAAGTAGAAAAGTTCTAACAGAAACCGCAAAGCTCATCTACAGCCACACTAGACTGGATACGCCCAATCTCATCTGATCTTGGAAGCTAAGCAGTGTTGGGCCTAGTTAGTACTTGGATGGGAGACCACCTGGGAATACAAGGTGCTGTAGATATTTTTATACTGCCAACACCGTTCTGTTGATGCATTCCATTTTCAAATGTATTCATTTATGAACCAGTAGTTAGAAGTAGAAAAGTTCTAACAGAAACCACAAAGCTCATCTACAGCCACACCACACTGGATACGCCCAATATCATCTGATCTTGGAAGCTAAGCAATGTTGGGCCTGGTTAGTACTTGGATGGCAGACCACCTGGGAATACAAGGTGCTGTAGATATTTTTATACTGCCAACACCGTTCTGTTGATGCATTCCATTTTCAAACGTATTCATTTATGAACCAGTAGTTAGAAGTAGAAAAGTTCTAACAGAAACCACAAAGCTTACCTACAGCCACACCAGACTGGATACGCCCAATCTCATCTGATCTTGGAAGCTAAGCAGTGTTGGGCCTGGTTAGTACTTGGATGGGAGACCACCTGGGAATACAAGGTGCTGTAGATATTTTTATACTGCCAACACCGTTCTGTTGATGCATTCCATTTTCAAACTTATTCATTTATGAACCAGTAGTTAGAAGTAGAAAAGTTCTAACAGAAACCACAAAGCTCATCTACAGCCACACCACACTGGATACGCCCAATCTCATCTGATCTTGGAAGCTAAGCAGTGTTGGGCCTGGTTAGTACTTGGATGGGAGACCACCTGGGAATACAAGTTGCTGTAGATATTTTTATACTGCCAACACCGTTCTGTTGATGCATTCCATTTTAAAACGTACTCATTTATGAACCAGTAGTTAGAAGTAGAAAAGTTCTAACAGAAACCACAAAGCTCATCTACAGCCACACCACACTGGATACGCCCAATCTCATCTGATCTTCGAAGCTAAGCAGTGTTGGGCTTGGTTAGTACTTGGATGGGAGACCACCTGAGAATACAAGGTGCTGTAGATATTTTTATACTGCCAACACCGTTCTGTTGATGCATTCCATTTTCAAACTTATTCATTTATGAACCAGTAGTTAGAAGTAGAAAAGTTCTAACAGAAACCGCAAAGCTCATCTACAGCCACACCACACTGGATACGCCAAATCTCATCTGATCTTGGAAGCTAAGCAGTGTTGGGCCTGGTTAGTACTTGGATGGGAGACCACCTGAGAATAAAAGGTGCTATAGATATTTTTATACTGCCAACACCGTTCTGTTGATGCATTCCATTTTCAAACGTATTCATTTATGAACCAGTAGTTAGAAGTAGAAAAGTTCTAACAGAAACCACAAAGCTCATCTACAGCCACACCACACTGGATACGCCCAATCTCATCTGATCTTGGAAGCTATGCAGTGTTGGGCATGGTTAGTACTTGGATGGGAGACCACCTGGGAATACAAGGTGCTGTAGATATTTTTATACTGCCAACACCGTTCTGTTGATGCATTCCATTTTCAAACGTATTCATTTATGAACCAGTAGTTAGTAGTAGAAAAGTTCTAACAGAAACCACAAAGTTCATCTACAGCCACACCACACTGGATACGCCCAATCTCATCTGATCTTGGAAGCTAAGCAGTGTTTGGCCTGGTTAGTACTTGGATGGGAGACCACCTGAGAATAAAAGGTGCTATAGATATTTTTATACTGCCAACACCGTTCTGTTGATGCATTCCATTTTCAAACTTATTCATTTATGAACCAGTAGTTAGAAGTAGAAAAGTTCTAACAGAAACCACAAAGCTCATCTACAGCCACACCATACTGGATACGCCAAATCTCATCTGATCTTGGAAGCTAAGCAGTGTTGGGCCTGGTTAGTACTTGGATGGGAGACCACCTGAGAATAAAAGGTGCTATAGATATTTTTATACTGCCAACACCGTTCTGTTGATGCATTCCATTTTCAAACGTATTCATTTATGAACCAGTAGTTAGAAGTAGAAAAGTTCTAACAGAAACCACAAAGCTCATCTACAGCCACACCACACTGGATACGCCCAATCTCATCTGATCTTGGAAGCTATGCAGTGTTGGGCATGGTTAGTACTTGGATGGGAGACCACCTGGGAATACAAGGTGCTGTAGATATTTTTATACTGCCAACACCGTTCTGTTGATGCATTCCATTTTCAAACGTATTCATTTATGAACCAGTAGTTAGTAGTAGAAAAGTTCTAACAGAAACCACAAAGTTCATCTACAGCCACACCACACTGGATACGCCCAATCTCATCTGATCTTGGAAGCTAAGCAGTGTTGGGCCTGGTTAGTACTTGGATGGGAGACCACCTGAGAATAAAAGGTGCTATAGATATTTTTATACTGCCAACACCGTTCTGTTGATGCATTCCATTTTCAAACTTATTCATTTATGAACCAGTAGTTAGAAGTAGAAAAGTTCTAACAGAAACCGCAAAGCTCATCTACAGCCACACCACACTGGATACGCCAAATCTCATCTGATCTTGGAAGCTAAGCAGTGTTGGGCCTGGTTAGTACTTGGATGGGAGACCACCTGAGAATAAAAGGTGCTATAGATATTTTTATACTGCCAACACCGTTCTGTTGATGCATTCCATTTTCAAACGTATTCATTTATGAACCAGTAGTTAGTAGTAGAAAAGTTCTAACAGAAACCACAAAGTTCATCTACAGCCACACCACACTGGATACGCCCAATCTCATCTGATCTTGGAAGCTAAGCAGTGTTGGGCCTGGTTAGTACTTGGATGGGAGACCACCTGAGAATAAAAGGTGCTATAGATATTTTTATACTGCCAACACCGTTCTGTTGATGCATTCCATTTTCAAACTTATTCATTTATGAACCAGTAGTTAGAAGTAGAAAAGTTCTAACAGAAACCGCAAAGCTCATCTACAGCCACACCACACTGGATACGCCAAATCTCATCTGATCTTGGAAGCTAAGCAGTGTTGGGCCTGGTTAGTACTTGGATGGGAGACCACCTGAGAATAAAAGGTGCTATAGATATTTTTATACTGCCAACACCGTTCTGTTGATGCATTCCATTTTCAAACGTATTAATTTATGAACCAGTAGTTAGAAGTAGAAAAGTTCTAACAGAAACCACAAAGCTCATCTACAGCCACACCACACTGGATACGCCCAATCTCATCTGATCTTGGAAGCTATGCAGTGTTGGGCATGGTTAGTACTTGGATGGGAGACCACCTGGGAATACAAGGTGCTGTAGATATTTTTATACTGCCAACACCGTTCTGTTGATGCATTCCATTTTCAAACGTATTCATTTATGAACCAGTAGTTAGTAGTAGAAAAGTTCTAACAGAAACCACAAAGTTCATCTACAGCCACACCACACTGGATACGCCCAATCTCATCTGATCTTGGAAGCTAAGCAGTGTTGGGCCTGGTTAGTACTTGGATGGGAGACCACCTGGGGATACAAGGTGCTGTAAATATTTTTATACTGCCAACACCGTTCTGATGATGCATTCCATTTTCAAACGTTTTCGTTTATGAACCAGTAGTTAGAAGTAGAAAAGTTCTAACAGAAACCACAAAGCTCATCTACAGCCACACCACACTGGATACGCCCAATCTCATCTGATCTTGGAAGCTAAGCAGTGTTGGGCCTGGTTAGTACTTGGATGGGAGACCACCTGGGAATACAAGGTGCTGTAGATATTTTTATACTGCCAACACCGTTCTGTTGATGCATTCCATTTTAAAACGTATTCATTTATGAACCAGTAGTTAGAAGTAGAAAAGTTCTAACAGAAACCACAAAGCTCATCTACAGCCACACTAGACTGGATACGCCCAATCTCATCTGATCTTGGAAGCTAAGCAGTGTTGGGCCTGGTTAGTACTTGGATGGGAGACCACCTGAGAATAAAAGGTGCTATAGATATTTTTATACTGCCAACACCGTTCTGTTGATGCATTCCATTTTCAAACGTATTCATTTATGAACCAGTAGTTAGAAGTAGAAAAGTTCTAACAGAAACCACAAAGCTCATCTACAGCCACACCACACTGGATACGCCCAATCTCATCTGATCTTGGAAGCTATGCAGTGTTGGGCATGGTTAGTACTTGGATGGGAGACCACCTGGGAATACAAGGTGCTGTAGATATTTTTATACTGCCAACACCGTTCTGTTGATGCATTCCATTTTCAAACGTATTCATTTATGAACCAGTAGTTAGTAGTAGAAAAGTTCTAACAGAAACCACAAAGTTCATCTACAGCCACACCACACTGGATACGCCCAATCTCATCTGATCTTGGAAGCTCAGCAGTGTTTGGCCTGGTTAGTACTTGGATGGGAGACCACCTGAGAATAAAAGGTGCTATAGATATTTTTATACTGCCAACACCGTTCTGTTGATGCATTCCATTTTCAAACTTATTCATTTATGAACCAGTAGTTAGAAGTAGAAAAGTTCTAACAGAAACCACAAAGCTCATCTACAGCCACACCATACTGGATACGCCAAATCTCATCTGATCTTGGAAGCTAAGCAGTGTTGGGCCTGGTTAGTACTTGGATGGGAGACCACCTGAGAATTAAAGGTGCTATAGATATTTTTATACTGCCAACACCGTTCTGTTGATGCATTCCATTTTCAAACGTATTCATTTATGAACCAGTAGTTAGAAGTAGAAAAGTTCTAACAGAAACCACAAAGCTCATCTACAGCCACACCACACTGGATACGCCCAATCTCATCTGATCTTGGAAGCTATGCAGTGTTGGGCATGGTTAGTACTTGGATGGGAGACCACCTGGGAATACAAGGTGCTGTAGATATTTTTATACTGCCAACACCGTTCTGTTGATGCATTCCATTTTCAAACGTATTCATTTATGAACCAGTAGTTAGTAGTAGAAAAGTTCTAACAGAAACCACAAAGTTCATCTACAGCCACACCACACTGGATACGCCCAATCTCATCTGATCTTGGAAGCTAAGCAGTGTTGGGCCTGGTTAGTACTTGGATGGGAGACCACCTGAGAATAAAAGGTGCTATAGATATTTTTATACTGCCAACACCGTTCTGTTGATGCATTCCATTTTCAAACTTATTCATTTATGAACCAGTAGTTAGAAGTAGAAAAGTTCTAACAGAAACCGCAAAGCTCATCTACAGCCACACCACACTGGATACGCCAAATCTCATCTGATCTTGGAAGCTAAGCAGTGTTGGGCCTGGTTAGTACTTGGATGGGAGACCACCTGAGAATAAAAGGTGCTATAGATATTTTTATACTGCCAACACCGTTCTGTTGATGCATTCCATTTTCAAACGTATTCATTTATGAACCAGTAGTTAGTAGTAGAAAAGTTCTAACAGAAACCACAAAGTTCATCTACAGCCACACCACACTGGATACGCCCAATCTCATCTGATCTTGGAAGCTAAGCAGTGTTGGGCCTGGTTAGTACTTGGATGGGAGACCACCTGAGAATAAAAGGTGCTATAGATATTTTTATACTGCCAACACCGTTCTGTTGATGCATTCCATTTTCAAACTTATTCATTTATGAACCAGTAGTTAGAAGTAGAAAAGTTCTAACAGAAACCGCAAAGCTCATCTACAGCCACACCACACTGGATACGCCAAATCTCATCTGATCTTGGAAGCTAAGCAGTGTTGGGCCTGGTTAGTACTTGGATGGGAGACCACCTGAGAATAAAAGGTGCTATAGATATTTTTATACTGCCAACACCGTTCTGTTGATGCATTCCATTTTCAAACGTATTAATTTATGAACCAGTAGTTAGAAGTAGAAAAGTTCTAACAGAAACCACAAAGCTCATCTACAGCCACACCACACTGGATACGCCCAATCTCATCTGATCTTGGAAGCTATGCAGTGTTGGGCATGGTTAGTACTTGGATGGGAGACCACCTGGGAATACAAGGTGCTGTAGATATTTTTATACTGCCAACACCGTTCTGTTGATGCATTCCATTTTCAAACGTATTCATTTATGAACCAGTAGTTAGTAGTAGAAAAGTTCTAACAGAAACCACAAAGTTCATCTACAGCCACACCACACTGGATACGCCCAATCTCATCTGATCTTGGAAGCTAAGCAGTGTTGGGCCTGGTTAGTACTTGGATGGGAGACCACCTGGGGATACAAGGTGCTGTAGATATTTTTATACTGCCAACACCGTTCTGATGATGCATTCCATTTTCAAACGTTTTCGTTTATGAACCAGTAGTTAGAAGTAGAAAAGTTCTAACAGAAACGACAAATGTCATCTACAGCCACACCGCACTGGATACGCCCAATCTCATCTGATCTCGGAAGCTAAGCAGTGTTGTTTCTGGTTAGTACCTGGATGGGAGACCACCTGGGAATACAAGGTGCTGTAGATATTTTTATACTGCCAACACCGTTCTGTTGATGCATTCCATTTTCAAACGTATTCATTTATGAACCAGTAGTTAGAAGTAGAAAAGTTCTAACAGAAACTACAAAGCTCATCTACAGCCACACCACACTGGATACGCCCAATCTCATCTGATCTTGGAAGCTAAGCAATGTTGGGCCTGGTTAGTACTTGGATGGCAGACCACCTGGGAATACAAGGTGCTGTAGATATTTTTATACTGCCAACACCGTTCTGTTGATGCATTCCATTTTCAAACGTATTCATTTATGAACCAGTAGTTAGAAGTAGAAAAGTTCTAACAGAAACCACAAAGCTCATCTACAGCCACACCACACTGGATACGCCCAATCTCATCTGATCTTGGAAGCTAAGCATTGTTGGGCCTGGTTAGTACTTGGATGGGAGACCACCTGGGAATACAAGGTGCTGTAGATAGTTTTATACTGCCAACACCGTTCTGTTGATGCATTCCATTTTTAAACGTATTCATTTATGAACCAGTAGTTAGAAGTAGAAAAGTTCTAACAGAAACCACAAAGCTCATCTACAGCCACACCACGCTGGATACGCCCAATCTCATCTGATCTTGGAAGCTAAGCAGTGTTGTGCCTGGTTAGTACTTGGATGGGAGACCACCTGGGAATACAAGGTGCTCTAGATATTTTTATACTGCCAACACCGTTCTGTTGATGCATTCCATTTTCAAACGTATTCATTTATGAACCAGTAGTTAGAAGTAGAAAAGTTCTAACAGAAACCACAAAGCTCATCTACAGCCACACCACACTGGATACGCCCAATCTCATCTGATCTTGGAAGCTAAGCAGTGTTGGGCCTGGTTAGTACTTGGATGGTAGACCACCTGGGAATACAAGGTGCTGTAGATATTTTTTATACTGCCAACACCGTTCTGTTGATGCATTCCTTTTTAAAACGTATTCATTTATGAACCAGTAGTTAGAAGTAGAAAAGTTCTAATAGAAACCACACAAAGCTCATCTACAGCCACACCAGACTGGATACACCCAAACTCATCTGATCTAGGAAGCTAAGCCGTCTTGGGCCTGGTTAGTACTTTGAGGGGAGACCACCTAGGAATACAAGGTGCTGTAGATATTTTTATACTGCCAACACCGTTCTGTTGATGCATTCCATTTTCAAACGTATTCATTTATGAACCAGTAGTTAGAAGTAGAAAAGTTCTAACAGAAACCACAAAGCTCATCTACAGCCACACCAGACTGGATACGCCCAATCTCATCTGATCTTGGAAGCTAAGCAGTGTTGGGCCTGGTTAGAACTTGGATAGGAGACCACCTGGGAATACAAGGTGCTGTAGATATTTTTATACTGCCAACACCGTTCTGTTGATGCATTCCATTTTCAAACGTATTCATTTATGAACCAGTAGTTAGAAGTAGAAAAGTTCTAACAGAAACCGCAAAGCTCATCTACAGCCACACTAGACTGGATACGCCCAATCTCATCTGATCTTGGAAGCTAAGCAGTGTTGGGCCTAGTTAGTACTTGGATGGGAGACCACCTGGGAATACAAGGTGCTGTAGATATTTTTATACTGCCAACACCGTTCTGTTGATGCATTCCATTTTCAAATGTATTCATTTATGAACCAGTAGTTAGAAGTAGAAAAGTTCTAACAGAAACCACAAAGCTCATCTACAGCCACACCACACTGGATACGCCCAATATCATCTGATCTTGGAAGCTAAGCAATGTTGGGCCTGGTTAGTACTTGGATGGCAGACCACCTGGGAATACAAGGTGCTGTAGATATTTTTATACTGCCAACACCGTTCTGTTGATGCATTCCATTTTCAAACGTATTCATTTATGAACCAGTAGTTAGAAGTAGAAAAGTTCTAACAGAAACCACAAAGCTTACCTACAGCCACACCAGACTGGATACGCCCAATCTCATCTAATCTTGGAAGCTAAGCAGTGTTGGGCCTGGTTAGTACTTGGATAGGAGACCACCTGGGAATACAAGGTGCTGTAGATATTTTTATACTGCCAACACCGTTCTGTTGATGCATTCCATTTTCAAACGTATTCATTTATGAACCAGTAGTTAGAAGTAGAAAAGTTCTAACAGAAACCACAAAGCTCATCTACAGCCACACCACACTGGATATGCCCAATCTCATCTGATCTTGGAAGCTAAGCAGTGTTGGGCCTGGTTAGTACTTGGATGTGAGACCACCTGGGAATACAAGGTGTTGTAGATATTTTTATACTGCCAACACCGTTCTGTTGATGCATTCCATTTTAAAACGTATTCATTTATGAACCAGTAGTTAGAAGTAGAAAAGTTCTAACAGAAACCACAAAGCTCATCTACAGCCACACCACACTGGATACGCCCAATCTCATCTGAACTTGAAAGCTAAGCAGTGTTGGGCCTGGCTAGTACTTGGATGGGAGACCACCTGGGAATACAAGGTGCTGTAGATATTTTTATACTGCCAACACCGTTCTGTTGATGCATTCCATTTTCAAACGTATTCATTTATGAACCAGTAGTTAGAAGTAAAAAAGTTCTAACAGAAACCACAAAGCTCATCTACAGCCACACCAGACTGGATACGCCCAATCTCATCTGATCTTGGAAGCTAAGCAGTGTTGGGCATGGTTAGTACTTGGATGGGAGACCACCTGGGAATACAAGGTGCTGTAGATGTTTTTATACTGCCAACACCATTCTGTTGATGCATTCCATTTTCAAACGTATTCATTTATGAAGCAGTAGTTAGAAGTAGAAAAGTTCTAACAGAAACCACAAAGCTCATCTACAGCCACACTACACTGGATACGCCCAATCTCATCTGATCTTGGAAGCTAAGCAGTGTTGGGCCTGGTTAGTACTTGGATGGGAGACCACCTGGGAATACAAGGTGCTGTAGATATTTTTATACTGCCAACACCGTTCTGTTGATGCATTCCATTTTCAAACGTATTCATTTATGAAGCAGTAGTTAGAAGTAGAAAAGTTCTAACAGAAACCACAAAGCTCATCTACAGCCACACCACACTGGATACGCCCAATCTCATCTGATCTTGGAAGCTAAGCAGTGTTGGGCCTGGTTAGTACTTGGATGGGAGACCACCTGGGAATACAAGGTGCTGTAGATATTTTTATACTGCCAACACCGTTCTGTTGATGCATTCCATTTTAAAACGTACTCATTTATGAACCAGTAGTTAGAAGTAGAAAAGTTCTAAGAGAAACCACAAAGCTCATCTACAGCCACACCACACTGGATACGCCCAATCTCATCTGATTTTGGAAGCTAAGCAATGTTGGGCCTGGTTAGTACTTGGATGGCAGACCACCTGGGAATACAAGGTGCTGTAGATATTTTTATACTGCCAACACCGTTCTGTTGATGCATTCCATTTTCAAACTTATTCATTTATGAACCAGTAGTTAGAAGTAGAAAAGTTCTAACAGAAACCACAAAGCTCATCTACAGCCACACCACACTGGATACGCCCAATCTCATCTGATCTTGGAAGCTAAGCAGTGTTGGGCCTGGTTAGTACTTGGATGGGAGACCACCTGGGAATACAAGGTGCTGTAGATATTTTTATACTGCCAACACCGTTCTGTTGATGCATTCCATTTTAAAGCGTACTCATTTATGAACCAGTAGTTAGAAGTAGAAAAGTTCTAACAGAAACCACAAAGCTCATCTACAGCCACACCACACTGGATACGCCCAATCTCATCTGATCTTGGAAGCTAAGCAGTGTTGGGCTTGGTTAGTACTTGGATGGGAGACCACCTGAGAATACAAGGTGCTGTAGATATTTTTATACTGCCAACACCGTTCTGTTGATGCATTCCATTTTCAAACTTATTCATTTATGAACCAGTAGTTAGAAGTAGAAAAGTTCTAACAGAAACCACAAAGCTCATCTACAGCCACACCACACTGGATACGCCAAATCTCATCTGATCTTGGAAGCTAAGCAGTGTTGGGCCTGGTTAGTACTTGGATGGGAGACCACCTATGAATACAAGGTGCTATAGATATTTTTATACTGCCAACACCGTTCTGTTGATGCATTCCATTTTCAAACGTATTCATTTATGAACCAGTAGTTAGAAGTAGAAAAGTTCTAACAGAAACCACAAAGCTCATCTACAGCCACACCAGACTGGATACGCCCAATCTCATCTGATCTTGGAAGCTAAGCAGTGTTGGGCCTGGTTAGTACTTGGATGGTAGACCACCTGGGAATACAAGGTGCTGTAGATATTTTTATACTGCCAACACCGTTCTGTTGATGCATTCCTTTTTAAAACGTATTCATTTATGAACCAGTAGTTAGAAGTAGAAAAGTTCTAATAGAAACCACAGAAAGCTCATCTACAGCCACACCAGACTGGATACACCCAAACTCATCTGATCTAGGAAGCTAAGCCGTCTTGGGCCTGGTTAGTACTTTGAGGGGAGACCACCTAGGAATACAAGGTGCTGTAGATATTTTTATACTGCCAACACCGTTCTGTTGATGCATTCCATTTTCAAACGTATTCATTTATGAACCAGTAGTTAGAAGTAGAAAAGTTCTAACAGAAACCACAAAGCTCATCTACAGCCACACCAGACTGGATACGCCCAATCTCATCTGATCTTGGAAGCTAAGCAGTGTTGGGCCTGGTTAGAACTTGGATAGGAGACCACCTGGGAATACAAGGTGCTGTAGATATTTTTATACTGCCAACACCGTTCTGTTGATGCATTCCATTTTCAAACGTATTCATTTATGAACCAGTAGTTAGAAATAGAAAAGTTCTAACAGAAACCACAAAGCTCATCTACAGCCACACCAGACTGGATACGCCCAATCTCATCTGATCTTGGAAGCTAAGCAGTGTTGGGCCTGGTTAGAACTTGGATAGGAGACCACCTGGGAATACAAGGTGCTGTAGATATTTTTATACTGCCAACACCGTTCTGTTGATGCATTCCATTTTCAAACGTATTCATTTATGAACCAGTAGTTAGAAGTAGAAAAGTTCTAACAGAAACCGCAAAGCTCATCTACAGCCACACTAGACTGGATACGCCCAATCTCATCTGATCTTGGAAGCTAAGCAGTGTTGGGCCTAGTTAGTACTTGGATGGGAGACCACCTGGGAATACAAGGTGCTGTAGATATTTTTATACTGCCAACACCGTTCTGTTGATGCATTCCATTTTCAAATGTATTCATTTATGAACCAGTAGTTAGAAGTAGAAAAGTTCTAACAGAAACCACAAAGCTCATCTACAGCCACACCACACTGGATACGCCCAATATCATCTGATCTTGGAAGCTAAGCAATGTTGGGCCTGGTTAGTACTTGGATGGCAGACCACCTGGGAATACAAGGTGCTGTAGATATTTTTATACTGCCAACACCGTTCTGTTGATGCATTCCATTTTCAAACGTATTCATTTATGAACCAGTAGTTAGAAGTAGAAAAGTTCTAACAGAAACCACAAAGCTTACCTACAGCCACACCAGACTGGATACGCCCAATCTCATCTAATCTTGGAAGCTAAGCAGTGTTGGGCTTGGTTAGTACTTGGATAGGAGACCACCTGGGAATATAAGGTGCTGTAGATATTTTTATACTGCCAACACCGTTCTGTTGATGCATTCCATTTTCAAACGTATTCATTTATGAACCAGTAGTTAGAAGTAGAAAAGTTCTAACAGAAACCACAAAGCTCATCTACAGCCACACCACACTGGATATGCCCAATCTCATCTGATCTTGGAAGCTAAGCAGTGTTGGGCCTGGTTAGTACTTGGATGTGAGACCACCTGGGAATACAAGGTGTTGTAGATATTTTTATACTGCCAACACCGTTCTGTTGATGCATTCCATTTTAAAACGTATTCATTTATGAACCAGTAGTTAGAAGTAGAAAAGTTCTAACAGAAACCACAAAGCTCATCTACAGCCACACCACACTGGATACGCCCAATCTCATCTGAACTTGAAAGCTAAGCAGTGTTGGGCCTGGCTAGTACTTGGATGGGAGACCACCTGGGAATACAAGGTGCTGTAGATATTTTTATACTGCCAACACCGTTCTGTTGATGCATTCCATTTTCAAACGTATTCATTTATGAACCAGTAGTTAGAAGTAAAAAAGTTCTAACAGAAACCACAAAGCTCATCTACAGCCACACCAGACTGGATACGCCCAATCTCATCTGATCTTGGAAGCTAAGCAGTGTTGGGCATGGTTAGTACTTGGATGGGAGACCACCTGGGAATACAAGGTGCTGTAGATATTTTTATACTGCCAACACCATTCTGTTGATGCATTCCATTTTCAAACGTATTCATTTATGAAGCAGTAGTTAGAAGTAGAAAAGTTCTAACAGAAACCACAAAGCTCATCTACAGCCACACTACACTGGATACGCCCAATCTCATCTGATCTTGGAAGCTAAGCAGTGTTGGGCCTGGTTAGTACTTGGATGGGAGACCACCTGGGAATACAAGGTGCTGTAGATATTTTTATACTGCCAACACCGTTCTGTTGATGCATTCCATTTTCAAACGTATTCATTTATGAAGCAGTAGTTAGAAGTAGAAAAGTTCTAACAGAAACCACAAAGCTCATCTACAGCCACACCACACTGGATACGCCCAATCTCATCTGATCTTGGAAGCTAAGCAGTGTTGGGCCTGGTTAGTACTTGGATGGGAGACCACCTGGGAATACAAGGTGCTGTAGATATTTTTATACTGCCAACACCGTTCTGTTGATGCATTCCATTTTAAAACGTACTCATTTATGAACCAGTAGTTAGAAGTAGAAAAGTTCTAAGAGAAACCACAAAGCTCATCTACAGCCACACCACACTGGATACGCCCAATCTCATCTGATCTTGGAAGCTAAGCAATGTTGGGCCTGGTTAGTACTTGGATGGCAGACCACCTGGGAATACAAGGTGCTGTAGATATTTTTATACTGCCAACACCGTTCTGTTGATGCATTCCATTTTCAAACTTATTCATTTATGAACCAGTAGTTAGAAGTAGAAAAGTTCTAACAGAAACCACAAAGCTCATCTACAGCCACACCACAGTGGATACGCCCAATCTCATCTGATCTTGGAAGCTAAGCAGTGTTGGGCCTGGTTAGTACTTGGATGGGAGACCACCTGGGAATACAAGGTGCTGTAGATATTTTTATACTGCCAACACCGTTCTGTTGATGCATTCCATTTTAAAGCGTACTCATTTATGAACCAGTAGTTAGAAGTAGAAAAGTTCTAACAGAAACCACAAAGCTCATCTACAGCCACACCACACTGGATACGCCCAATATCATCTGATCTTGGAAGCTAAGCAATGTTGGGCCTGGTTAGTACTTGGATGGCAGACCACCTGGGAATACAAGGTGCTGTAGAAATTTTTATACTGCCAACACCGTTCTGTTGATGCATTCCATTTTCAAACGTATTCATTTATGAACCAGTAGTTAGAAGTAGAAAAGTTCTAACAGAAACCACAAAGCTTACCTACAGCCACACCAGACTGGATACGCCCAATCTCATCTAATCTTGGAAGCTAAGCAGTGTTGTGCCTGGTTAGTACTTGGATAGGAGACCACCTGGGAATACAAGGTGCTGTAGATATTTTTATACTGCCAACACCGTTCTGTTGATGCATTCCATTTTCAAACGTATTCATTTATGAACCAGTAGTTAGAAGTAGAAAAGTTCTAACAGAAACCACAAAGCTCATCTACAGCCACACCACACTGGATATGCCCAATCTCATCTGATCTTGGAAGCTAAGCAGTGTTGGGCCTGGTTAGTACTTGGATGTGAGACCACCTGGGAATACAAGGTGTTGTAGATATTTTTATACTGCCAACACCGTTCTGTTGATGCATTCCATTTTAAAACGTATTCATTTATGAACCAGTAGTTAGAAGTAGAAAAGTTCTAACAGAAACCACAAAGCTCATCTACAGCCACACCACACTGGATACGCCCAATCTCATCTGAACTTGAAAGCTAAGCAGTGTTGGGCCTGGCTAGTACTTGGATGGGAGACCACCTGGGAATACAAGGTGCTGTAGATATTTTTATACTGCCAACACCGTTCTGTTGATGCATTCCATTTTCAAACGTATTCATTTATGAACCAGTAGTTAGAAGTAAAAAAGTTCTAACAGAAACCACAAAGCTCATCTACAGCCACACCAGACTGGATACGCCCAATCTCATCTGATCTTGGAAGCTAAGCAGTGTTGGGCATGGTTAGTACTTGGATGGGAGACCACCTGGGAATACAAGGTGCTGTAGATGTTTTTATACTGCCAACACCATTCTGTTGATGCATTCCATTTTCAAACGTATTCATTTATGAAGCAGTAGTTAGAAGTAGAAAAGTTCTAACAGAAACCACAAAGCTCATCTACAGCCACACTACACTGGATACGCCCAATCTCATCTGATCTTGGAAGCTAAGCAGTGTTGGGCCTGGTTAGTACTTGGATGGGAGACCACCTGGGAATACAAGGTGCTGTAGATATTTTTATACTGCCAACACCGTTCTGTTGATGCATTCCATTTTCAAACGTATTCATTTATGAAGCAGTAGTTAGAAGTAGAAAAGTTCTAACAGAAACCACAAAGCTCATCTACAGCCACACCACACTGGATACGCCCAATCTCATCTGATCTTGGAAGCTAAGCAGTGTTGGGCCTGGTTAGTACTTGGATGGGAGACCACCTGGGAATACAAGGTGCTGTAGATATTTTTATACTGCCAACACCGTTCTGTTGATGCATTCCATTTTAAAACGTACTCATTTATGAACCAGTAGTTAGAAGTAGAAAAGTTCTAAGAGAAACCACAAAGCTCATCTACAGCCACACCACACTGGATACGCCCAATCTCATCTGATTTTGGAAGCTAAGCAATGTTGGGCCTGGTTAGTACTTGGATGGCAGACCACCTGGGAATACAAGGTGCTGTAGATATTTTTATACTGCCAACACCGTTCTGTTGATGCATTCCATTTTCAAACTTATTCATTTATGAACCAGTAGTTAGAAGTAGAAAAGTTCTAACAGAAACCACAAAGCTCATCTACAGCCACACCACACTGGATACGCCCAATCTCATCTGATCTTGGAAGCTAAGCAGTGTTGGGCCTGGTTAGTACTTGGATGGGAGACCACCTGGGAATACAAGGTGCTGTAGATATTTTTATACTGCCAACACCGTTCTGTTGATGCATTCCATTTTAAAGCGTACTCATTTATGAACCAGTAGTTAGAAGTAGAAAAGTTCTAACAGAAACCACAAAGCTCATCTACAGCCACACCACACTGGATACGCCCAATCTCATCTGATCTTGGAAGCTAAGCAGTGTTGGGCTTGGTTAGTACTTGGATGGGAGACCACCTGAGAATACAAGGTGCTGTAGATATTTTTATACTGCCAACACCGTTCTGTTGATGCATTCCATTTTCAAACTTATTCATTTATGAACCAGTAGTTAGAAGTAGAAAAGTTCTAACAGAAACCACAAAGCTCATCTACAGCCACACCACACTGGATACGCCAAATCTCATCTGATCTTGGAAGCTAAGCAGTGTTGGGCCTGGTTAGTACTTGGATGGGAGACCACCTATGAATACAAGGTGCTATAGATATTTTTATACTGCCAACACCGTTCTGTTGATGCATTCCATTTTCAAACGTATTCATTTATGAACCAGTAGTTAGAAGTAGAAAAGTTCTAACAGAAACCACAAAGCTCATCTACAGCCACACCAGACTGGATACGCCCAATCTCATCTGATCTTGGAAGCTAAGCAGTGTTGGGCCTGGTTAGTACTTGGATGGTAGACCACCTGGGAATACAAGGTGCTGTAGATATTTTTATACTGCCAACACCGTTCTGTTGATGCATTCCTTTTTAAAACGTATTCATTTATGAACCAGTAGTTAGAAGTAGAAAAGTTCTAATAGAAACCACAGAAAGCTCATCTACAGCCACACCAGACTGGATACACCCAAACTCATCTGATCTAGGAAGCTAAGCCGTCTTGGGCCTGGTTAGTACTTTGAGGGGAGACCACCTAGGAATACAAGGTGCTGTAGATATTTTTATACTGCCAACACCGTTCTGTTGATGCATTCCATTTTCAAACGTATTCATTTATGAACCAGTAGTTAGAAGTAGAAAAGTTCTAACAGAAACCACAAAGCTCATCTACAGCCACACCAGACTGGATACGCCCAATCTCATCTGATCTTGGAAGCTAAGCAGTGTTGGGCCTGGTTAGAACTTGGATAGGAGACCACCTGGGAATACAAGGTGCTGTAGATATTTTTATACTGCCAACACCGTTCTGTTGATGCATTCCATTTTCAAACGTATTCATTTATGAACCAGTAGTTAGAAATAGAAAAGTTCTAACAGAAACCACAAAGCTCATCTACAGCCACACCAGACTGGATACGCCCAATCTCATCTGATCTTGGAAGCTAAGCAGTGTTGGGCCTGGTTAGAACTTGGATAGGAGACCACCTGGGAATACAAGGTGCTGTAGATATTTTTATACTGCCAACACCGTTCTGTTGATGCATTCCATTTTCAAACGTATTCATTTATGAACCAGTAGTTAGAAGTAGAAAAGTTCTAACAGAAACCACAAAGCTTACCTACAGCCACACCAGACTGGATACGCCCAATCTCATCTAATCTTGGAAGCTAAGCAGTGTTGGGCCTGGTTAGTACTTGGATAGGAGACCACCTGGGAATACAAGGTGCTGTAGATATTTTTATACTGCCAACACCGTTCTGTTGATGCATTCCATTTTCAAACGTATTCATTTATGAACCAGTAGTTAGAAGTAGAAAAGTTCTAACAGAAACCACAAAGCTCATCTACAGCCACACCACACTGGATATGCCCAATCTCATCTGATCTTGGAAGCTAAGCAGTGTTGGGCCTGGTTAGTACTTGGATGTGAGACCACCTGGGAATACAAGGTGTTGTAGATATTTTTATACTGCCAACACCGTTCTGTTGATGCATTCCATTTTAAAACGTATTCATTTATGAACCAGTAGTTAGAAGTAGAAAAGTTCTAACAGAAACCACAAAGCTCATCTACAGCCACACCACACTGGATACGCCCAATCTCATCTGAACTTGAAAGCTAAGCAGTGTTGGGCCTGGCTAGTACTTGGATGGGAGACCACCTGGGAATACAAGGTGCTGTAGATATTTTTATACTGCCAACACCGTTCTGTTGATGCATTCCATTTTCAAACGTATTCATTTATGAACCAGTAGTTAGAAGTAAAAAAGTTCTAACAGAAACCACAAAGCTCATCTACAGCCACACCAGACTGGATACGCCCAATCTCATCTGATCTTGGAAGCTAAGCAGTGTTGGGCATGGTTAGTACTTGGATGGGAGACCACCTGGGAATACAAGGTGCTGTAGATGTTTTTATACTGCCAACACCATTCTGTTGATGCATTCCATTTTCAAACGTATTCATTTATGAAGCAGTAGTTAGAAGTAGAAAAGTTCTAACAGAAACCACAAAGCTCATCTACAGCCACACTACACTGGATACGCCCAATCTCATCTGATCTTGGAAGCTAAGCAGTGTTGGGCCTGGTTAGTACTTGGATGGGAGACCACCTGGGAATACAAGGTGCTGTAGATATTTTTATACTGCCAACACCGTTCTGTTGATGCATTCCATTTTCAAACGTATTCATTTATGAAGCAGTAGTTAGAAGTAGAAAAGTTCTAACAGAAACCACAAAGCTCATCTACAGCCACACCACACTGGATACGCCCAATCTCATCTGATCTTGGAAGCTAAGCAGTGTTGGGCCTGGTTAGTACTTGGATGGGAGACCACCTGGGAATACAAGGTGCTGTAGATATTTTTATACTGCCAACACCGTTCTGTTGATGCATTCCATTTTAAAACGTACTCATTTATGAACCAGTAGTTAGAAGTAGAAAAGTTCTAAGAGAAACCACAAAGCTCATCTACAGCCACACCACACTGGATACGCCCAATCTCATCTGATTTTGGAAGCTAAGCAATGTTGGGCCTGGTTAGTACTTGGATGGCAGACCACCTGGGAATACAAGGTGCTGTAGATATTTTTATACTGCCAACACCGTTCTGTTGATGCATTCCATTTTCAAACTTATTCATTTATGAACCAGTAGTTAGAAGTAGAAAAGTTCTAACAGAAACCACAAAGCTCATCTACAGCCACACCACACTGGATACGCCCAATCTCATCTGATCTTGGAAGCTAAGCAGTGTTGGGCCTGGTTAGTACTTGGATGGGAGACCACCTGGGAATACAAGGTGCTGTAGATATTTTTATACTGCCAACACCGTTCTGTTGATGCATTCCATTTTAAAGCGTACTCATTTATGAACCAGTAGTTAGAAGTAGAAAAGTTCTAACAGAAACCACAAAGCTCATCTACAGCCACACCACACTGGATACGCCCAATCTCATCTGATCTTGGAAGCTAAGCAGTGTTGGGCTTGGTTAGTACTTGGATGGGAGACCACCTGAGAATACAAGGTGCTGTAGATATTTTTATACTGCCAACACCGTTCTGTTGATGCATTCCATTTTCAAACTTATTCATTTATGAACCAGTAGTTAGAAGTAGAAAAGTTCTAACAGAAACCACAAAGCTCATCTACAGCCACACCACACTGGATACGCCAAATCTCATCTGATCTTGGAAGCTAAGCAGTGTTGGGCCTGGTTAGTACTTGGATGGGAGACCACCTATGAATACAAGGTGCTATAGATATTTTTATACTGCCAACACCGTTCTGTTGATGCATTCCATTTTCAAACGTATTCATTTATGAACCAGTAGTTAGAAGTAGAAAAGTTCTAACAGAAACCACAAAGCTCATCTACAGCCACACCAGACTGGATACGCCCAATCTCATCTGATCTTGGAAGCTAAGCAGTGTTGGGCCTGGTTAGTACTTGGATGGTAGACCACCTGGGAATACAAGGTGCTGTAGATATTTTTATACTGCCAACACCGTTCTGTTGATGCATTCCTTTTTAAAACGTATTCATTTATGAACCAGTAGTTAGAAGTAGAAAAGTTCTAATAGAAACCACAGAAAGCTCATCTACAGCCACACCAGACTGGATACACCCAAACTCATCTGATCTAGGAAGCTAAGCCGTCTTGGGCCTGGTTAGTACTTTGAGGGGAGACCACCTAGGAATACAAGGTGCTGTAGATATTTTTATACTGCCAACACCGTTCTGTTGATGCATTCCATTTTCAAACGTATTCATTTATGAACCAGTAGTTAGAAGTAGAAAAGTTCTAACAGAAACCACAAAGCTCATCTACAGCCACACCAGACTGGATACGCCCAATCTCATCTGATCTTGGAAGCTAAGCAGTGTTGGGCCTGGTTAGAACTTGGATAGGAGACCACCTGGGAATACAAGGTGCTGTAGATATTTTTATACTGCCAACACCGTTCTGTTGATGCATTCCATTTTCAAACGTATTCATTTATGAACCAGTAGTTAGAAATAGAAAAGTTCTAACAGAAACCACAAAGCTCATCTACAGCCACACCAGACTGGATACGCCCAATCTCATCTGATCTTGGAAGCTAAGCAGTGTTGGGCCTGGTTAGAACTTGGATAGGAGACCACCTGGGAATACAAGGTGCTGTAGATATTTTTATACTGCCAACACCGTTCTGTTGATGCATTCCATTTTCAAACGTATTCATTTATGAACCAGTAGTTAGAAGTAGAAAAGTTCTAACAGAAACCGCAAAGCTCATCTACAGCCACACTAGACTGGATACGCCCAATCTCATCTGATCTTGGAAGCTAAGCAGTGTTGGGCCTAGTTAGTACTTGGATGGGAGACCACCTGGGAATACAAGGTGCTGTAGATATTTTTATACTGCCAACACCGTTCTGTTGATGCATTCCATTTTCAAATGTATTCATTTATGAACCAGTAGTTAGAAGTAGAAAAGTTCTAACAGAAACCACAAAGCTCATCTACAGCCACACCACACTGGATACGCCCAATATCATCTGATCTTGGAAGCTAAGCAATGTTGGGCCTGGTTAGTACTTGGATGGCAGACCACCTGGGAATACAAGGTGCTGTAGATATTTTTATACTGCCAACACCGTTCTGTTGATGCATTCCATTTTCAAACGTATTCATTTATGAACCAGTAGTTAGAAGTAGAAAAGTTCTAACAGAAACCACAAAGCTTACCTACAGCCACACCAGACTGGATACGCCCAATCTCATCTAATCTTGGAAGCTAAGCAGTGTTGGGCTTGGTTAGTACTTGGATAGGAGACCACCTGGGAATATAAGGTGCTGTAGATATTTTTATACTGCCAACACCGTTCTGTTGATGCATTCCATTTTCAAACGTATTCATTTATGAACCAGTAGTTAGAAGTAGAAAAGTTCTAACAGAAACCACAAAGCTCATCTACAGCCACACCACACTGGATATGCCCAATCTCATCTGATCTTGGAAGCTAAGCAGTGTTGGGCCTGGTTAGTACTTGGATGTGAGACCACCTGGGAATACAAGGTGTTGTAGATATTTTTATACTGCCAACACCGTTCTGTTGATGCATTCCATTTTAAAACGTATTCATTTATGAACCAGTAGTTAGAAGTAGAAAAGTTCTAACAGAAACCACAAAGCTCATCTACAGCCACACCACACTGGATACGCCCAATCTCATCTGATCTTGGAAGCTAAGCAGTGTTGGGCCTGGTTAGTACTTGGATGGGAGACCACCTGGGAATACAAGGTGCTGTAGATATTTTTATACTGCCAACACCGTTCTGTTGATGCATTCCATTTTCAAACGTATTCATTTATGAAGCAGTAGTTAGAAGTAGAAAAGTTCTAACAGAAACCACAAAGCTCATCTACAGCCACACCACACTGGATACGCCCAATCTCATCTGATCTTGGAAGCTAAGCAGTGTTGGGCCTGGTTAGTACTTGGATGGGAGACCACCTGGGAATACAAGGTGCTGTAGATATTTTTATACTGCCAACACCGTTCTGTTGATGCATTCCATTTTAAAACGTACTCATTTATGAACCAGTAGTTAGAAGTAGAAAAGTTCTAAGAGAAACCACAAAGCTCATCTACAGCCACACCACACTGGATACGCCCAATCTCATCTGATTTTGGAAGCTAAGCAATGTTGGGCCTGGTTAGTACTTGGATGGCAGACCACCTGGGAATACAAGGTGCTGTAGATATTTTTATACTGCCAACACCGTTCTGTTGATGCATTCCATTTTCAAACTTATTCATTTATGAACCAGTAGTTAGAAGTAGAAAAGTTCTAACAGAAACCACAAAGCTCATCTACAGCCACACCACACTGGATACGCCCAATCTCATCTGATCTTGGAAGCTAAGCAGTGTTGGGCCTGGTTAGTACTTGGATGGGAGACCACCTGGGAATACAAGGTGCTGTAGATATTTTTATACTGCCAACACCGTTCTGTTGATGCATTCCATTTTAAAGCGTACTCATTTATGAACCAGTAGTTAGAAGTAGAAAAGTTCTAACAGAAACCACAAAGCTCATCTACAGCCACACCACACTGGATACGCCCAATCTCATCTGATCTTGGAAGCTAAGCAGTGTTGGGCTTGGTTAGTACTTGGATGGGAGACCACCTGAGAATACAAGGTGCTGTAGATATTTTTATACTGCCAACACCGTTCTGTTGATGCATTCCATTTTCAAACTTATTCATTTATGAACCAGTAGTTAGAAGTAGAAAAGTTCTAACAGAAACCACAAAGCTCATCTACAGCCACACCACACTGGATACGCCAAATCTCATCTGATCTTGGAAGCTAAGCAGTGTTGGGCCTGGTTAGTACTTGGATGGGAGACCACCTATGAATACAAGGTGCTATAGATATTTTTATACTGCCAACACCGTTCTGTTGATGCATTCCATTTTCAAACGTATTCATTTATGAACCAGTAGTTAGAAGTAGAAAAGTTCTAACAGAAACCACAAAGCTCATCTACAGCCACACCAGACTGGATACGCCCAATCTCATCTGATCTTGGAAGCTAAGCAGTGTTGGGCCTGGTTAGTACTTGGATGGTAGACCACCTGGGAATACAAGGTGCTGTAGATATTTTTATACTGCCAACACCGTTCTGTTGATGCATTCCTTTTTAAAACGTATTCATTTATGAACCAGTAGTTAGAAGTAGAAAAGTTCTAATAGAAACCACAGAAAGCTCATCTACAGCCACACCAGACTGGATACACCCAAACTCATCTGATCTAGGAAGCTAAGCCGTCTTGGGCCTGGTTAGTACTTTGAGGGGAGACCACCTAGGAATACAAGGTGCTGTAGATATTTTTATACTGCCAACACCGTTCTGTTGATGCATTCCATTTTCAAACGTATTCATTTATGAACCAGTAGTTAGAAGTAGAAAAGTTCTAACAGAAACCACAAAGCTCATCTACAGCCACACCAGACTGGATACGCCCAATCTCATCTGATCTTGGAAGCTAAGCAGTGTTGGGCCTGGTTAGAACTTGGATAGGAGACCACCTGGGAATACAAGGTGCTGTAGATATTTTTATACTGCCAACACCGTTCTGTTGATGCATTCCATTTTCAAACGTATTCATTTATGAACCAGTAGTTAGAAATAGAAAAGTTCTAACAGAAACCACAAAGCTCATCTACAGCCACACCAGACTGGATACGCCCAATCTCATCTGATCTTGGAAGCTAAGCAGTGTTGGGCCTGGTTAGAACTTGGATAGGAGACCACCTGGGAATACAAGGTGCTGTAGATATTTTTATACTGCCAACACCGTTCTGTTGATGCATTCCATTTTCAAACGTATTCATTTATGAACCAGTAGTTAGAAGTAGAAAAGTTCTAACAGAAACCGCAAAGCTCATCTACAGCCACACTAGACTGGATACGCCCAATCTCATCTGATCTTGGAAGCTAAGCAGTGTTGGGCCTAGTTAGTACTTGGATGGGAGACCACCTGGGAATACAAGGTGCTGTAGATATTTTTATACTGCCAACACCGTTCTGTTGATGCATTCCATTTTCAAATGTATTCATTTATGAACCAGTAGTTAGAAGTAGAAAAGTTCTAACAGAAACCACAAAGCTCATCTACAGCCACACCACACTGGATACGCCCAATATCATCTGATCTTGGAAGCTAAGCAATGTTGGGCCTGGTTAGTACTTGGATGGCAGACCACCTGGGAATACAAGGTGCTGTAGATATTTTTATACTGCCAACACCGTTCTGTTGATGCATTCCATTTTCAAACGTATTCATTTATGAACCAGTAGTTAGAAGTAGAAAAGTTCTAACAGAAACCACAAAGCTTACCTACAGCCACACCAGACTGGATACGCCCAATCTCATCTAATCTTGGAAGCTAAGCAGTGTTGGGCTTGGTTAGTACTTGGATAGGAGACCACCTGGGAATATAAGGTGCTGTAGATATTTTTATACTGCCAACACCGTTCTGTTGATGCATTCCATTTTCAAACGTATTCATTTATGAACCAGTAGTTAGAAGTAGAAAAGTTCTAACAGAAACCACAAAGCTCATCTACAGCCACACCACACTGGATATGCCCAATCTCATCTGATCTTGGAAGCTAAGCAGTGTTGGGCCTGGTTAGTACTTGGATGTGAGACCACCTGGGAATACAAGGTGTTGTAGATATTTTTATACTGCCAACACCGTTCTGTTGATGCATTCCATTTTAAAACGTATTCATTTATGAACCAGTAGTTAGAAGTAGAAAAGTTCTAACAGAAACCACAAAGCTCATCTACAGCCACACCACACTGGATACGCCCAATCTCATCTGAACTTGAAAGCTAAGCAGTGTTGGGCCTGGCTAGTACTTGGATGGGAGACCACCTGGGAATACAAGGTGCTGTAGATATTTTTATACTGCCAACACCGTTCTGTTGATGCATTCCATTTTCAAACGTATTCATTTATGAACCAGTAGTTAGAAGTAAAAAAGTTCTAACAGAAACCACAAAGCTCATCTACAGCCACACCAGACTGGATACGCCCAATCTCATCTGATCTTGGAAGCTAAGCAGTGTTGGGCATGGTTAGTACTTGGATGGGAGACCACCTGGGAATACAAGGTGCTGTAGATATTTTTATACTGCCAACACCATTCTGTTGATGCATTCCATTTTCAAACGTATTCATTTATGAAGCAGTAGTTAGAAGTAGAAAAGTTCTAACAGAAACCACAAAGCTCATCTACAGCCACACTACACTGGATACGCCCAATCTCATCTGATCTTGGAAGCTAAGCAGTGTTGGGCCTGGTTAGTACTTGGATGGGAGACCACCTGGGAATACAAGGTGCTGTAGATATTTTTATACTGCCAACACCGTTCTGTTGATGCATTCCATTTTCAAACGTATTCATTTATGAAGCAGTAGTTAGAAGTAGAAAAGTTCTAACAGAAACCACAAAGCTCATCTACAGCCACACCACACTGGATACGCCCAATCTCATCTGATCTTGGAAGCTAAGCAGTGTTGGGCCTGGTTAGTACTTGGATGGGAGACCACCTGGGAATACAAGGTGCTGTAGATATTTTTATACTGCCAACACCGTTCTGTTGATGCATTCCATTTTAAAACGTACTCATTTATGAACCAGTAGTTAGAAGTAGAAAAGTTCTAAGAGAAACCACAAAGCTCATCTACAGCCACACCACACTGGATACGCCCAATCTCATCTGATCTTGGAAGCTAAGCAATGTTGGGCCTGGTTAGTACTTGGATGGCAGACCACCTGGGAATACAAGGTGCTGTAGATATTTTTATACTGCCAACACCGTTCTGTTGATGCATTCCATTTTCAAACTTATTCATTTATGAACCAGTAGTTAGAAGTAGAAAAGTTCTAACAGAAACCACAAAGCTCATCTACAGCCACACCACAGTGGATACGCCCAATCTCATCTGATCTTGGAAGCTAAGCAGTGTTGGGCCTGGTTAGTACTTGGATGGGAGACCACCTGGGAATACAAGGTGCTGTAGATATTTTTATACTGCCAACACCGTTCTGTTGATGCATTCCATTTTAAAGCGTACTCATTTATGAACCAGTAGTTAGAAGTAGAAAAGTTCTAACAGAAACCACAAAGCTCATCTACAGCCACACCACACTGGATACGCCCAATCTCATCTAATCTTGGAAGCTAAGCAGTGTTGGGCTTGGTTAGTACTTGGATGGGAGACCACCTGAGAATACAAGGTGCTGTAGATATTTTTATACTGCCAACACCGTTCTGTTGATGCATTCCATTTTCAAACTTATTCATTTATGAACCAGTAGTTAGAAGTAGAAAAGTTCTAACAGAAACCACAAAGCTCATCTACAGCCACACCACACTGGATACGCCAAATCTCATCTGATCTTGGAAGCTAAGCAGTGTTGGGCCTGGTTAGTACTTGGATGGGAGACCACCTGAGAATACAAGGTGCTATAGATATTTTTATACTGCCAACACCGTTCTGTTGATGCATTCCATTTTCAAACGTATTCATTTATGAACCAGTAGTTAGAAGTAGAAAAGTTCTAACAGAAACCACAAAGCTCATCTACAGCCACACCACACTGGATACGCCCAATCTCATCTGATCTTGGAAGCTATGCAGTGTTGGGCATGGTTAGTACTTGGATGGGAGACCACCTGGGAATACAAGGTGCTGTAGATATTTTTATACTGCCAACACCGTTCTGTTGATGCATTCCCTTTTCAAACGTATTCATTTATGAACCAGTAGTTAGTAGTAGAAAAGTTCTAACAGAAACCACAAAGTTCATCTACAGCCACACCACACTGGATACGCCCAATCTCATCTGATCTTGGAAGCTAAGCAATGTTGGGCCTGGTTAGTACTTGCATGGGAGACCACCTGGGAATACAAGGTGCTGTAGATATTTTTATACTGCCAACAACGTTCTTTTGATGCATTCCATTTTCAAACGTATTCATTTATGAACCAGTAGTTAGAAGTAGAAAAGTTCTAACAGAAACCACAAAGCTCATCTACAGCCACACTGGATACTCCCAATCTCATCTGATCTTGGAAGCTATGTAGTGTTGGGCATGGTTAGTACTTGGATGGGAGACCACCTGGGAATACAAGGTGCTGTAGATATTTTTATACTGCCAACACCGTTCTGTTGATGCATTCCATTTTCAAACGTATTCATTTATGAACCAGTAGTTAGAAGTAGAAAAGTTCTAACAGAAACCACAAAGTTCATCTACAGCCACACCACTCTGGATACGCCCAATCTCATCTGATCTTGGAAGCTAAGCATTGTTGGGCCTGGTTAGTACTTGAATGGGAGACCACCTGGGAATACAAGGTGCTGTAGATATTTTTATACTGCCAACACCGTTCTGTTGATGCATTCCATTTTCAAACGTATTCATTTATGAACCAGTAGTTAGAAGTAGAAAAGTTCTGACAGAAATCACAAAGCTTGTCTACAGCCACACCACACTGGATACGCCCAATCTCATCTGATCTTGGAAGCTAAGCAATGTTGGGCCTGGTTAGTACTTGCATGGGAGACCACCTGGGAATACAAGGTGCTGTAGATATTTTTATACTGCCAACACCGTTCTGTTGATGCATTCCATTTTCAAACGTCTTCATTTATGAACCAGTAGTTAGAAGTAGAAAAGTTGTAACAGAAACCACAAAGGTCAACTACAGCCACACCACACTGGATACGCCCAATCTCATCTGATCTTGGAAGCTAAGCAGTGTTGTGCCTGGTTAGTACCTGGATGGGAGACCACCTGGGAATACAAGGTGCTGTAGATATTTTTATACTGCCAACACCGTTCTGTTGATGCATTCCATTTTCAAACGTATTCATTTATGAACCAGTAGTTAGAAGTAGAAAAGTTCTAACAGAAACCACAAAGCTCATCTACAGCCACACCACACTGGATACGCCCAATCTCATCTGATCTTGGAAGCTGAGCAGTGTTGGGCCTGGTTAGTACTTGGATGGGAGACCACCTGGGAATACAAGGTGCTGTAGATATTTTTATACTGCCAACACCGTTCTGTTGATGCATTCCATTTTCAAACGTATTCATTTATGAACCAGTAGTTAGAAGTAGAAAAGTTCTAACAGAAACCACAAAGTTCATCTACAGCCACACCACACTGGAAACGCCCAATCTCATCTGATCTTGGAAGCTAAGCAGTGTTGTACCTGGTTAGTACTTGGATGGGAGACCACCCGGGAATACAAGGTGCTGTAGATATTTTTATACTGCCAACACTGTTCTGTTGATGCATTCCATTTTCAAACGTATTCATTTATGAACCAGTAGTTAGAAGTAGAAAAGTTCTAACAGAAACCACAAAGCTCATCTACAGCCACACCACACTGGATACGCCCAATCTCATCTGATCTTGGAAGCTAAGCAGTGTTGGGCATGGTTAGTACTTGGATGGGAGACCACCTGGGAATACAAGGTGCTGTAGATATTTTTATACTGCCAACACCATTCTGTTGATGCATTCCATTTTCAAACGTATTCATTTATGAAGCAGTAGTTAGAAGTAGAAAAGTTCTAACAGAAACCACAAAGCTCATCTACAGCCACACTACACTGGATACGCCCAATCTCATCTGATCTTGGAAGCTAAGCAGTGTTGGGCCTGGTTAGTACTTGGATGGGAGACCACCTGGGAATACAAGGTGCTGTAGATATTTTTATACTGCCAACACCGATCTGTTGATGCATTCCATTTTCAAACGTGTTCATTTATGAAGCAGTAGTTAGAAGTAGAAAAGTTCTAACAGAAACCACAAAGCTCATCTACAGCCACACCACACTGGATACGCCCAATCTCATCTGATCTTGGAAGCTAAGCAGTGTTGGGCCTGGTTAGTACTTGGATGGGAGACCACCTGGGAATACAAGGTGCTGTAGATATTTTTATACTGCCAACACCGTTCTGTTGATGCATTCCATTTTAAAACGTACTCATTTATGAACCAGTAGTTAGAAGTAGAAAAGTTCTAAGAGAAACCACAAAGCTCATCTACAGCCACACCACACTGGATACGCCCAATCTCATCTGATTTTGGAAGCTAAGCAATGTTGGGCCTGGTTAGTACTTGGATGGCAGACCACCTGGGAATACAAGGTGCTGTAGATATTTTTATACTGCCAACACCGTTCTGTTGATGCATTCCATTTTCAAACTTATTCATTTATGAACCAGTAGTTAGAAGTAGAAAAGTTCTAACAGAAACCACAAAGCTCATCTACAGCCACACCACACTGGATACGCCCAATCTCATCTGATCTTGGAAGCTAAGCAGTGTTGGGCCTGGTTAGTACTTGGATGGGAGACCACCTGGGAATACAAGGTGCTGTAGATATTTTTATACTGCCAACACCGTTCTGTTGATGCATTCCATTTTAAAGCGTACTCATTTATGAACCAGTAGTTAGAAGTAGAAAAGTTCTAACAGAAACCACAAAGCTCATCTACAGCCACACCACACTGGATACGCCCAATCTCATCTGATCTTGGAAGCTAAGCAGTGTTGGGCTTGGTTAGTACTTGGATGGGAGACCACCTGAGAATACAAGGTGCTGTAGATATTTTTATACTGCCAACACCGTTCTGTTGATGCATTCCATTTTCAAACTTATTCATTTATGAACCAGTAGTTAGAAGTAGAAAAGTTCTAACAGAAACCACAAAGCTCATCTACAGCCACACCACACTGGATACGCCAAATCTCATCTGATCTTGGAAGCTAAGCAGTGTTGGGCCTGGTTAGTACTTGGATGGGAGACCACCTGAGAATACAAGGTGCTATAGATATTTTTATACTGCCAACACCGTTCTGTTGATGCATTCCATTTTCAAACGTATTCATTTATGAACCAGTAGTTAGAAGTAGAAAAGTTCTAACAGAAACCACAAAGCTCATCTACAGCCACACCAGACTGGATACGCCCAATCTCATCTGATCTTGGAAGCTAAGCAGTGTTGGGCCTGGTTAGTACTTGGATGGTAGACCACCTGGGAATACAAGGTGCTGTAGATATTTTTATACTGCCAACACCGTTCTGTTGATGCATTCCTTTTTAAAACGTATTCATTTATGAACCAGTAGTTAGAAGTAGAAAAGTTCTAATAGAAACCACACAAAGCTCATCTACAGCCACACCAGACTGGATACACCCAAACTCATCTGATCTAGGAAGCTAAGCCGTCTTGGGCCTGGTTAGTACTTTGAGGGGAGACCACCTAGGAATACAAGGTGCTGTAGATATTTTTATACTGCCAACACCGTTCTGTTGATGCATTCCATTTTCAAACGTATTCATTTATGAACCAGTAGTTAGAAGTAGAAAAGTTCTAACAGAAACCACAAAGCTCATCTACAGCCACACCAGACTGGATACGCCCAATCTCATCTGATCTTGGAAGCTAAGCAGTGTTGGGCCTGGTTAGAACTTGGATAGGAGACCACCTGGGAATACAAGGTGCTGTAGATATTTTTATACTGCCAACACCGTTCTGTTGATGCATTCCATTTTCAAACGTATTCATTTATGAACCAGTAGTTAGAAATAGAAAAGTTCTAACAGAAACCACAAAGCTCATCTACAGCCACACCAGACTGGATACGCCCAATCTCATCTGATCTTGGAAGCTAAGCAGTGTTGGGCCTGGTTAGAACTTGGATAGGAGACCACCTGGGAATACAAGGTGCTGTAGATATTTTTATACTGCCAACACCGTTCTGTTGATGCATTCCATTTTCAAACGTATTCATTTATGAACCAGTAGTTAGAAGTAGAAAAGTTCTAACAGAAACCGCAAAGCTCATCTACAGCCACACTAGACTGGATACGCCCAATCTCATCTGATCTTGGAAGCTAAGCAGTGTTGGGCCTAGTTAGTACTTGGATGGGAGACCACCTGGGAATACAAGGTGCTGTAGATATTTTTATACTGCCAACACCGTTCTGTTGATGCATTCCATTTTCAAATGTATTCATTTATGAACCAGTAGTTAGAAGTAGAAAAGTTCTAACAGAAACCACAAAGCTCATCTACAGCCACACCACACTGGATACGCCCAATATCATCTGATCTTGGAAGCTAAGCAATGTTGGGCCTGGTTAGTACTTGGATGGCAGACCACCTGGGAATACAAGGTGCTGTAGATATTTTTATACTGCCAACACCGTTCTGTTGATGCATTCCATTTTCAAACGTATTCATTTATGAACCAGTAGTTAGAAGTAGAAAAGTTCTAACAGAAACCACAAAGCTTACCTACAGCCACACCAGACTGGATACGCCCAATCTCATCTAATCTTGGAAGCTAAGCAGTGTTGGGCTTGGTTAGTACTTGGATAGGAGACCACCTGGGAATATAAGGTGCTGTAGATATTTTTATACTGCCAACACCGTTCTGTTGATGCATTCCATTTTCAAACGTATTCATTTATGAACCAGTAGTTAGAAGTAGAAAAGTTCTAACAGAAACCACAAAGCTCATCTACAGCCACACCACACTGGATATGCCCAATCTCATCTGATCTTGGAAGCTAAGCAGTGTTGGGCCTGGTTAGTACTTGGATGTGAGACCACCTGGGAATACAAGGTGTTGTAGATATTTTTATACTGCCAACACCGTTCTGTTGATGCATTCCATTTTAAAACGTATTCATTTATGAACCAGTAGTTAGAAGTAGAAAAGTTCTAACAGAAACCACAAAGCTCATCTACAGCCACACCACACTGGATACGCCCAATCTCATCTGAACTTGAAAGCTAAGCAGTGTTGGGCCTGGCTAGTACTTGGATGGGAGACCACCTGGGAATACAAGGTGCTGTAGATATTTTTATACTGCCAACACCGTTCTGTTGATGCATTCCATTTTCAAACGTATTCATTTATGAACCAGTAGTTAGAAGTAAAAAAGTTCTAACAGAAACCACAAAGCTCATCTACAGCCACACCAGACTGGATACGCCCAATCTCATCTGATCTTGGAAGCTAAGCAGTGTTGGGCATGGTTAGTACTTGGATGGGAGACCACCTGGGAATACAAGGTGCTGTAGATATTTTTATACTGCCAACACCATTCTGTTGATGCATTCCATTTTCAAACGTATTCATTTATGAAGCAGTAGTTAGAAGTAGAAAAGTTCTAACAGAAACCACAAAGCTCATCTACAGCCACACTACACTGGATACGCCCAATCTCATCTGATCTTGGAAGCTAAGCAGTGTTGGGCCTGGTTAGTACTTGGATGGGAGACCACCTGGGAATACAAGGTGCTGTAGATATTTTTATACTGCCAACACCGTTCTGTTGATGCATTCCATTTTCAAACGTATTCATTTATGAAGCAGTAGTTAGAAGTAGAAAAGTTCTAACAGAAACCACAAAGCTCATCTACAGCCACACCACACTGGATACGCCCAATCTCATCTGATCTTGGAAGCTAAGCAGTGTTGGGCCTGGTTAGTACTTGGATGGGAGACCACCTGGGAATACAAGGTGCTGTAGATATTTTTATACTGCCAACACCGTTCTGTTGATGCATTCCATTTTAAAACGTACTCATTTATGAACCAGTAGTTAGAAGTAGAAAAGTTCTAAGAGAAACCACAAAGCTCATCTACAGCCACACCACACTGGATACGCCCAATCTCATCTGATCTTGGAAGCTAAGCAATGTTGGGCCTGGTTAGTACTTGGATGGCAGACCACCTGGGAATACAAGGTGCTGTAGATATTTTTATACTGCCAACACCGTTCTGTTGATGCATTCCATTTTCAAACTTATTCATTTATGAACCAGTAGTTAGAAGTAGAAAAGTTCTAACAGAAACCACAAAGCTCATCTACAGCCACACCACAGTGGATACGCCCAATCTCATCTGATCTTGGAAGCTAAGCAGTGTTGGGCCTGGTTAGTACTTGGATGGGAGACCACCTGGGAATACAAGGTGCTGTAGATATTTTTATACTGCCAACACCGTTCTGTTGATGCATTCCATTTTAAAGCGTACTCATTTATGAACCAGTAGTTAGAAGTAGAAAAGTTCTAACAGAAACCACAAAGCTCATCTACAGCCACACCACACTGGATACGCCCAATCTCATCTAATCTTGGAAGCTAAGCAGTGTTGGGCTTGGTTAGTACTTGGATGGGAGACCACCTGAGAATACAAGGTGCTGTAGATATTTTTATACTGCCAACACCGTTCTGTTGATGCATTCCATTTTCAAACTTATTCATTTATGAACCAGTAGTTAGAAGTAGAAAAGTTCTAACAGAAACCACAAAGCTCATCTACAGCCACACCACACTGGATACGCCAAATCTCATCTGATCTTGGAAGCTAAGCAGTGTTGGGCCTGGTTAGTACTTGGATGGGAGACCACCTGAGAATACAAGGTGCTATAGATATTTTTATACTGCCAACACCGTTCTGTTGATGCATTCCATTTTCAAACGTATTCATTTATGAACCAGTAGTTAGAAGTAGAAAAGTTCTAACAGAAACCACAAAGCTCATCTACAGCCACACCACACTGGATACGCCCAATCTCATCTGATCTTGGAAGCTATGCAGTGTTGGGCATGGTTAGTACTTGGATGGGAGACCACCTGGGAATACAAGGTGCTGTAGATATTTTTATACTGCCAACACCGTTCTGTTGATGCATTCCCTTTTCAAACGTATTCATTTATGAACCAGTAGTTAGTAGTAGAAAAGTTCTAACAGAAACCACAAAGTTCATCTACAGCCACACCACACTGGATACGCCCAATCTCATCTGATCTTGGAAGCTAAGCAATGTTGGGCCTGGTTAGTACTTGCATGGGAGACCACCTGGGAATACAAGGTGCTGTAGATATTTTTATACTGCCAACAACGTTCTTTTGATGCATTCCATTTTCAAACGTATTCATTTATGAACCAGTAGTTAGAAGTAGAAAAGTTCTAACAGAAACCACAAAGCTCATCTACAGCCACACTGGATACTCCCAATCTCATCTGATCTTGGAAGCTATGTAGTGTTGGGCATGGTTAGTACTTGGATGGGAGACCACCTGGGAATACAAGGTGCTGTAGATATTTTTATACTGCCAACACCGTTCTGTTGATGCATTCCATTTTCAAACGTATTCATTTATGAACCAGTAGTTAGAAGTAGAAAAGTTCTAACAGAAACCACAAAGTTCATCTACAGCCACACCACTCTGGATACGCCCAATCTCATCTGATCTTGGAAGCTAAGCATTGTTGGGCCTGGTTAGTACTTGAATGGGAGACCACCTGGGAATACAAGGTGCTGTAGATATTTTTATACTGCCAACACCGTTCTGTTGATGCATTCCATTTTCAAACGTATTCATTTATGAACCAGTAGTTAGAAGTAGAAAAGTTCTGACAGAAATCACAAAGCTTGTCTACAGCCACACCACACTGGATACGCCCAATCTCATCTGATCTTGGAAGCTAAGCAATGTTGGGCCTGGTTAGTACTTGCATGGGAGACCACCTGGGAATACAAGGTGCTGTAGATATTTTTATACTGCCAACACCGTTCTGTTGATGCATTCCATTTTCAAACGTCTTCATTTATGAACCAGTAGTTAGAAGTAGAAAAGTTGTAACAGAAACCACAAAGGTCAACTACAGCCACACCACACTGGATACGCCCAATCTCATCTGATCTTGGAAGCTAAGCAGTGTTGTGCCTGGTTAGTACCTGGATGGGAGACCACCTGGGAATACAAGGTGCTGTAGATATTTTTATACTGCCAACACCGTTCTGTTGATGCATTCCATTTTCAAACGTATTCATTTATGAACCAGTAGTTAGAAGTAGAAAAGTTCTAACAGAAACCACAAAGCTCATCTACAGCCACACCACACTGGATACGCCCAATCTCATCTGATCTTGGAAGCTGAGCAGTGTTGGGCCTGGTTAGTACTTGGATGGGAGACCACCTGGGAATACAAGGTGCTGTAGATATTTTTATACTGCCAACACCGTTCTGTTGATGCATTCCATTTTCAAACGTATTCATTTATGAACCAGTAGTTAGAAGTAGAAAAGTTCTAACAGAAACCACAAAGTTCATCTACAGCCACACCACACTGGAAACGCCCAATCTCATCTGATCTTGGAAGCTAAGCAGTGTTGTACCTGGTTAGTACTTGGATGGGAGACCACCCGGGAATACAAGGTGCTGTAGATATTTTTATACTGCCAACACTGTTCTGTTGATGCATTCCATTTTCAAACGTATTCATTTATGAACCAGTAGTTAGAAGTAGAAAAGTTCTAACAGAAACCACAAAGCTCATCTACAGCCACACCACACTGGATACACCCAATCTCATCTGATCTTGGAAGCTAAGCAGTGTTGGGCATGGTTAGTACTTGGATGGGAGACCACCTGGGAATACAAGGTGCTGTAGATATTTTTATACTGCCAACACCATTCTGTTGATGCATTCCATTTTCAAACGTATTCATTTATGAAGCAGTAGTTAGAAGTAGAAAAGTTCTAACAGAAACCACAAAGCTCATCTACAGCCACACTACACTGGATACGCCCAATCTCATCTGATCTTGGAAGCTAAGCAGTGTTGGGCCTGGTTAGTACTTGGATGGGAGACCACCTGGGAATACAAGGTGCTGTAGATATTTTTATACTGCCAACACCGATCTGTTGATGCATTCCATTTTCAAACGTATTCATTTATGAAGCAGTAGTTAGAAGTAGAAAAGTTCTAACAGAAACCACAAAGCTCATCTACAGCCACACCACACTGGATACGCCCAATCTCATCTGATCTTGGAAGCTAAGCAGTGTTGGGCCTGGTTAGTACTTGGATGGGAGACCACCTGGGAATACAAGGTGCTGTAGATATTTTTATACTGCCAACACCGTTCTGTTGATGCATTCCATTTTAAAACGTACTCATTTATGAACCAGTAGTTAGAAGTAGAAAAGTTCTAAGAGAAACCACAAAGCTCATCTACAGCCACACCACACTGGATACGCCCAATCTCATCTGATCTTGGAAGCTAAGCAATGTTGGGCCTGGTTAGTACTTGGATGGCAGACCACCTGGGAATACAAGGTGCTGTAGATATTTTTATACTGCCAACACCGTTCTGTTGATGCATTCCATTTTCAAACGTATTCATTTATGAACCAGTAGTTAGAAGTAGAAAAGTTCTAACAGAAACCACAAAGCTTACCTACAGCCACACCAGACTGGATACGCCCTATCTCCTCTGATCTTGAAAGCTAAGCAGTGTTGGGCCTGGTTAGTACCTGGATGGGAGACCACCTGGGAATACAAGGTGCTGTAGATATTTTTATACTGCCAACACCGTTCTGTTGATGCATTCCATTTTCAAACTTATTCATTTATGAACCAGTAGTTAGAAGTAGAAAAGTTCTAACAGAAACCACAAAGCTCATCTACAGCCACACCACACTGGATACGCCCAATCTCATCTGATCTTGGAAGCTAAGCAGTGTTGGGACTGGTTAGTACTTGGATGGGAGACCACCTGGGAATACAAGGTGCTGTAGATATTTTTATACTGCCAACACCGTTCTGTTGATGCATTCCATTTTAAAGCGTACTCATTTATGAACCAGTAGTTAGAAGTAGAAAAGTTCTAACAGAAACCACAAAGCTCATCTACAGCCACACCACACTGGATACGCCCAATCTCATCTGATCTTGGAAGCTAAGCAGTGTTGGGCTTGGTTAGTACTTGGATGGGAGACCACCTGAGAATACAAGGTGCTGTAGATATTTTTATACTGCCAACACCGTTCTGTTGATGCATTCCATTTTCAAACTTATTCATTTATGAACCAGTAGTTAGAAGTAGAAAAGTTCTAACAGAAACCACAAAGCTCATTTACAGCCACACCACACTGGATACGCCAAATCTCATCTGATCTTGGAAGCTAAGCAGTGTTGGGACTGGTTAGTACTTGGATGGGAGACCACCTGAGAATACAAGGTGCTATAGATATTTTTATACTGCCAACACCGTTCTGTTGATGCATTCCATTTTCAAACGTATTCATTTATGAACCAGTAGTTAGAAGTAGAAAAGTTCTAACAGAAACCACAAAGCTCATCTACAGCCACACCACACTGGATACGCCCAATCTCATCTGATCTGGGAAGCTATGCAGTGTTGGGCATGGTTAGTACTTGGATGGGAGACCACCTGGGAATACAAGGTGCTGTAGATATTTTTATACTGCCAACACCGTTCTGTTGATGCATTCCCTTTTCAAACGTATTCATTTATGAACCAGTAGTTAGTAGTAGAAAAGTTCTAACAGAAACCACGAAGTTCATCTACAGCCACACCACACTGGATACGCCCAATCTCATCTGATCTTGGAAGCTAAGCAATGTTGGGCCTGGTTAGTACTTGCATGGGAGACCACCTGGGAATACAAGGTGCTGTAGATATTTTTATACTGCCAACACCGTTCTTTTGATGCATTCCATTTTCAAACGTATTCATTTATGAACCAGTAGTTAGAAGTAGAAAAGTTCTAACAGAAACCACAAAGCTCATCTACAGCCACACTGGATACTCCCAATCTCATCTGATCTTGGAAGCTATGTAGTGTTGGGCATGGTTAGTACTTGGATGGGAGACCACCTGGGAATACAAGGTGCTGTAGATATTTTTATACTGCCAACACCGTTCTGTTGATGCATTCCATTTTCAAACGTATTCATTTATGAACCAGTAGTTAGAAGTAGAAAAGTTCTAACAGAAACCACAAAGTTCATCTACAGCCACACCACACTGGATACGCCCAATCTCATCTGATCTTGGAAGCTAAGCATTGTTGGGCCTGGTTAGTACTTGAATGGGAGACCACCTGGGAATACAAGGTGCTGTAGATATTTTTATACTGCCAACACCGTTCTGTTGATGCATTCCATTTTCAAACGTATTCATTTATGAACCAGTAGTTAGAAGTAGAAAAGTTCTGACAGAAATCACAAAGCTTGTCTACAGCCACACCACACTGGATACGCCCAATCTCATCTGATCTTGGAAGCTAAGCAATGTTGGGCCTGGTTAGTACTTGCATGGGAGACCACCTGGGAATACAAGGTGCTGTAGATATTTTTATACTGCCAACACCGTTCTGTTGATGCATTCCATTTTCAAACGTCTTCATTTATGAACCAGTAGTTAGAAGTAGAAAAGTTCTAACAGAAACCACAAAGGTCAACTACAGCCACACCACACTGGATACGCCCAATCTCATCTGATCTTGGAAGCTAAGCAGTGTTGTGCCTGGTTAGTACCTGGATGGGAGACCACCTGGGAATACAAGGTGCTGAAGATATTTTTATACTGCCAACACCGTTCTGTTGATGCATTCCATTTTCAAACGTATTCATTTATGAACCAGTAGTTAGAAGTAGAAAAGTTCTAACAGAAACCACAAAGCTCATCTACAGCCACACCACACTGGATACGCCCAATCTCATCTGATCTTGGAAGCTGAGCAGTGTTGGGCCTGGTTAGTACTTGGATGGGAGACCACCTGGGAATACAAGGTGCTGTAGATATTTTTATACTGCCAACACCGTTCTGTTGATGCATTCCATTTTCAAACGTATTCATTTATGAACCAGTAGTTAGAAGTAGAAAAGTTCTAACAGAAACCACAAAGTTCATCTACAGCCACACCACACTGGAAACGCCCAATCTCATCTGATCTTGGAAGCTAAGCAGTGTTGTACCTGGTTAGTACTTGGATGGGAGACCACCCGGGAATACAAGGTGCTATAGATATTTTTATACTGCCAACACTGTTCTGTTGATGCATTCCATTTTCAAACGTATTCATTTATGAACCAGTAGTTAGAAGTAGAAAAGTTCTAACAGAAACCACAAAGCTCATCTACAGCCACACCACACTGGATACGCCCAATCTCATCTGATCTTGGAAGCTAAGCAGTGTTGGGCCTGGTTAGTATTTGGATGGGAGACCACCTGGGAATACAAGGTGCTGTAGATATTTTTATACTGCCATCACCGTTCTGTTGATGCATTCCTTTTAAAACGTATTCATTTATGAACCAGTAGTTAGAAGTAGAAAAGTTCTAACAGAAACCACACAGCTAATCTACAGCCACACCAGACTGGATACACCCAAACTCATCTGATCTTGGAAGCTAAGCCGTGTTGGGCCTGGTTAGTACTTGGAGGGGAGACCACCTGGGAATACAAGGTGCTGTAGATATTTTTATACTGCCAACACCGTTCTGTTGATGCATTCCATTTTCAAACGTATTCATTTATGAACCAGTAGTTAGAAGTAGAAAAGTTCTAACAGAAACCACAAAGCTTATCTACAGCCACACCACACTGGATACGCCCAATCTCATCTGATCTTGGAAGCTAAGCAGTGTTGGGCCTGGTTAGTACTTGGATGGGAGACCACCTGGGAATACAAGGTGCTGTAGATATTTTTATACTGCCAACACCGTTCTGTTGATGCATTCCATTTTAAAACGTATTTATTTATGAACCAGTAGTTAGAAGTAGAAAAGTTCTAACAGAAACCACAAAGCTCATCTACAGCCACACTAGACTGGATACGCCCAATCTCATCTGATCTTGGAAGCTAAGCAATGTTGGGCCTGATTAGTACTTGGATAGGAGACCACCTGGGAATACAAGGTGCTGTAGATATTTTTATACTGCCAACACCGTTCTGTTGATGCATTCCATTTTCAAACGTATTAATTTATGAACCAGTAGTTAGAAGTAGAAAAGTTCTAACAGAAACCACAAAGCTAATCTACAGCCACACCACACTGGATACGCCCAATCTCATCTGATCTTGAAAGCTAAGCAGTGTTGGGCCTGGTTAGTACTTGGATGGGAGACCACCTGGGAATACAAGGTGCTGTAGATATTTTTATACTGCCAACACCGTTCTGTTGATGCATTCCATTTTAAAACGTATTCATTTATGAACCAGTAGTTAGAAGTAGAAAAGTTCTAACAGAAACCACAAAGCTTATGTACAGCCACACCACACTGGATACGCCCAATCTCATCTGATCTTGGAAGCTAAGCAGTGTTGGGCCTGGTTAGTACTTGGATGGGAGACCACCTGGGAATACAAGGTGCTGTAGATATTTTTATACTGCCAACACCGTTCTGTTGATGCATTCCATTTTAAAACGTATTCATTTATGAACCAGTAGTTAGAAGTAGAAAAGTTCTAACAGAAACCACAAAGCTCATCTACAGCCACACCAGACTGGATACGCCCAATATCATCTGATCTTGGAAGCTAAGCAATGTTGGGCCTGGTTAGTACTTGGATAGGAGACCACCTGGGAATACAAGGTGCTGTAGATATTTTTATACTGCCAACACCGTTCTGTTGATGCATTCCATTTTCAAACGTATTAATTTATGAACCAGTAGTTAGAAGTAGAAACGTTCTAACAGAAACCACAAAGCTCATCTACAGCCACACCACACTGGATACGCCCAATCTCATCTGATCTTGGAAGCTAAGCAGTGTTGGGCCTGGTTAGTACTTGGATGGGAGACCACCTGGGAATACAAGGTGCTGTAGATATTTTTATACTGCCAACACCGTTCTGTTGATGCATTCCATTTTAAAACGTATTCATTTATGAACCAGTAGTTAGAAGTAGAAAAGTTCTAACAGAAACCACAAAGCTCATCTACAGCCACACCAGACTGGATACGCCTAATCTCATCTGATCTTGGAAGCTAAGCAGTGTTGGGCCTGGTTAGTACTTGGATGGGAGACCACCTGGGAATAGAAGGTGCTGTAGATATTTTTATACTGCCAACACCGTTCTGTTGATGCATTCCATTTTCAAATGTAATCATTTATGAACCAGTATTTAGAAGTAGAAAAGTTCTAACAGAAACCACAAAGCTTATCTACAGCCACACCATACTGGATACTCCCAATCTCATCTGATCTTGGAAGCTAAGCAGTGTAGGGCCTGGTTAGTACTTGGATGGGAGACCACCTGGGAATACAAGGTGCTGTAGATATTTTTATACTGCCAACACCGTTCTGTTGATGCATTCCAACTTAAAACGTATTAATTTATGAACCAGTAGTTAGAAGTAGAAAAGTTCTAACAGAAACCACAAAGCTCATCTACAGCCACACCACACTGGATACGCCCAATCTCATCTGATCTTGGAAGCTAAGCAGTGTTGGGCCTGGTTAGTACTTGGATGGGAGACCACCTGGGAATACACGGTGCTGTAGATATTTTTATACTGCCAACACCGTTTTGTTGATGCATTCCATTTTAAAACGTATTCATTTATGAACCAGTAGTTAGAAGTAGAAAAGTTCTAACAGAAACCACAAAGCTCATCTACAGCCACATCAGACTGGATACGCCTAATCTCATCTGATCTTGGAAGCTAAGCAGTGTTGGGCCTGGTTAGTACTTGGATAGGAGACCACCTGGGAATACAAGGTGCTGTAGATATTTTTATACTGCCAACACCGTTCTGTTGATGCATTCCATTTTCAAACGTATTCATTTATGAACCAGTAGTTAGAAGTAGAAAAGTTCTAACAGAAACCACACAGCTCATCTAAAGCCACACCTCATTGGATACGCCCAAACTCATCTGATCTTGGAAGCTAAGCAGTGTTTGGCCTGGTTAGTACTTGGATGGGAGACCACCTGGGAATACAAGGTGCTGTAGATATTTTTATACTGCCAACACCGTTCTGTTGATGCATTCCATTTTCAAACGTATTTATTTATGAACCAGTAGTTAGAAGTAGAAAAGTTCTAACAGAAACCACAAAGCTCATCTACAGCCACACCACACTGGATACGCCCAATCTCATCTGATCTTGGAAGCTAAGCAGTGTTGGGCCTGGTTAGTACTTGGATGGTAGACCACCTGGGAATACAAGGTGCTGTAGAAATTTTTATACTGCCAACACCGTTCTGTTGATGCATTCCATTTTCAAACGTTTTCATTTATGAACCAGTAGTTAGAAGTAGACAAGTTCTAACAGAAACCACAAAGCTCATCTACAGCCACGCTACACTGGATACGCCCAATCTCATCTGATCTTGGAAGCTAAGCAGTGTTGGGCCTGGTTAGTACTTGGATGGGAGACCACCTGGGAATACAAGGTGCTGTAGATATTTTTATACTGCCAACACCGTTCTGTTGATGCATTCCATTTTCAAACGTTTTCATTTATGAACCAGTAGTTAGAAGTAGAAAAGTTCTAACAGAAACCACAAAGCTCATGTACAGCCACACCACACTGGATATGCCCAATCTCATCTGATCTTGGAAGCTACGCAGTGTTGGGCCTGGTTAGTACTTGGATGGGAGACCACCTGGGAATACAAGGTGCTGTAGATATTTTTATACTGCCAACACCGTTCTGTTGATGCATTCCATTTTCTAACGTATTCATTTATGAACCAGTAGTTAGAAGTAGAAAAGTTCTAACAGAAACCACAAAGCTCATCTACATCCAAACCACACTGTATACGCCCAATCTCATCTGATCTTGGAAGCTAAGCAGTGTTGGGCCTGGTTAGTACTTGGATGGGAGACCACCTGGGAATACAAGGTGCTGTAGATATTTTTATACTGCCAACACTGTTCTGTTGATGCATTCCATTTTCAAACGTATTCATTTATGAACCAGTAGTTAGAAGTAGAAAAGTTCTAATAGAAACCACAAAGCTCATCTACAGCCACACCACACTGGATACGCCCAATCTCGTCTGATCTTGGAAGCTAAACAGTGTTGGGCCTGGTTAGTGCTTGGATGGAAGACCACCTGGGAATACAAGGTGCTGTAGATATTTTTATACTGCCAACACCGTTCTGTTGATGCATTCCATTTTCAAACGTATTCATTTACGAACCAGTAGTTAGAAGTAGAAAAGTTCTAACAGAAAACACAAAGCTCATCTACAGCCACACCACACTGGATACGCCCAATCTCATCTGATCTTGGAAGCTAAGCAGTGTTGGGCCTGGTTAGTAGTTGGATGGGAGACCACCTGGGAATACAAGGTGCTGTAGATATTTTTATACTGCCAACACCGTTCTGTTGATGCATTCCATTTTCAAACGTATTCATTTACGAACCAGTAGTTAGAAGTAGAAAAGTTCTAACAGAAAACACAAAGCTCATCTACAGCTATACCACATTGGATACGCCCAATCTCATCTGATCTTGGAAGCTAAGCAGTGCTGGACCTGGTTAGTACTTGGATGGGAGACCACCTGGGAATACAAGGTGCTGTAGATATTTTTATACTGCCAACACCGTTCTGTTGATGCATTCCATTTTCAAACGTATTCATTTATGAACCAGTAGTTAGAAGTAGAAAAGTTCTAACAGAAACCACAAAGCTCATCTACAGCCACACCACACTGGATACGCCCAATCTCATCTGATCTTGGAAGCTAAGCAGTGTTGGGCTAGGTTAGTACTTGGATGGGAAACCACCTGGGAATACAAGGTGCTGTAGATATTTTAATACTGCCAACACCGTTCTGTTGATGCATTCCATTTTCAAACGTATTCATTTATGAACCAGTAGTTAGAAGTAGAAAAGTTCTAACAGAAACCACAAAGCTCATCTACAGCCACACCACACTGGATACGCCCAATCTCATCTGATCTTGGAAGCTAAGCAGTGTTGTACCTGGTTAGTACTTGGATGGGAGCCCACCTGGGAATACAAGGTACTGTAGATATTTTTATACTGCCAACACCGTTCTGTTGATGCATTCCATTTTCAAACGTATTCATTTATGAACCAATTGTTAGAAGTAGAAAAGTTCTAACAGAAACCACAAAGCTCATCTACAGCCACACCACACTGGATACGCCCAATCTCATCTGATCTTGGAAGCTAAGCAGTGTTGGACCTGGTTAGTACTTGGATGGGAGACCACCTGGGACTACAAGGTGCTGTAGATATTTTTATACTGCCAACACCGTTCTGTTGATGCATTCCATTTTCAAACATCCTCATTTATGAACCAGTAGTTAGAAGTAGACAAGTTCTAACAGAAACCACAAAGCTCATCTACTGCCACGCTACACTGGATACGCCCAATCTCATCTGATCTTGGAAGCTAAGCAGTGTTGGGCCTGGTTAGTACTTGGATGGGAGACCACCTGGGAATACAAGGTGCTGTAGATATTTTTATACTGCCAACACCGTTCTGTTGATGCATTCCATTTTCAAACGTTTTCATTTATGAACCAGTAGTTAGAAGTAGAAAAGTTCTAACAGAAACCACAAAGCTCATGTACAGCCACACCACACTGGATATGCCCAATCTCATCTGATCTTGGAAGCTACGCATTGTTGGGCCTGGTTAGTACTTGGATGGGAGACCACCTGGGAATACAAGGTGCTGTAGATATTTTTATACTGCCAACACCGTTCTGTTGATGCATTCCATTTTCTAACGTATTCATTTATGAACCAGTAGTTAGAAGTAGAAAAGTTCTAACAGAAACCACAAAGCTCGTCTACATCCAAACCACACTGGATACGCCCAATCTCATCTGATCTTGGAAGCTAAGCAGTGTTGGGCCTGGTTAGTACTTGGATGGGAGACCACCTGGGAATACAAGGTGCTGTAGATATTTTTATACTGCCAACACCGTTCTGTTGATGCATTCCATTTTCAAACGTATTCATTTATGAACCTGTAGTTAGAAGTAGAAAAGTTCTAACAGAAACCACAAAGCTCATCTACAGCCATACCACATTGGATACGCTTAATCTCATCTGATCTTGGAAGCTAAGCAGTGTTGGACCTGGTTAGTACTTTGATGGGAGACCACCTGGGAATACAAGGTGCTGTAGATATTTTTATACTGCCAACACCATTCTGTTGATGCATTCCATTTTCAAACGTATTCATTTATGAACCTGTAGTTAGAAGTAGAAAAGTTCTAACAGAAACCACAAAGCTCATCTACAGCCATACCACATTGGATATGCCCAATCTCATCTGATCTTGGAAGCTAAGCAGTGTTGGACCTGGTTAGTACTTGGATGGGAGCCCACCTGGGAATACAAGGTGCTGTAGATATTTTTATACTGCAAACACCGTTCTGTTGATGCATTCCATTTTCTAACGTATTCATTTATGAACCAGTAGTTAGAAGTAGAAAAGTTTTAACAGAAACCACGAAGCTCATCTACAGCCACACCACACTGGATACGCCCAATCTCATCTGATCTTGGAAGCTAAGCAGTGTTGGGCCTGGTTAGTACTTGGATGGGAGAACACCTGGGAATACAAGGTGCTGTAGATATTTTTATACTGCCAACACCGTTCTGTTGATCCATTCCATTTTCAAACTTATTCATTTATGAACCAGTAGTTAGAAGTAGAAAAGTTCAAACAGAAACCACAAAGCTCATCTACAGCCACACCACACTGGATACGCCCAATCTCATCTTATCTTGGAAGCTAAGCAGTGTTGGGCCTGGTTAGTACTTGGATAGGAGACCACCTGGGAATACAAGGTGCTGTAGATATTTTTTATACTGCCAACACCGTTCTGTTGATGCATTCCATTTTCAAACGTATTCATTTATGAACCAGTAGTTAGAAGTAGAAAAGTTCTAACAGAAACCACACAGCTCATCTACAGCCACACCACATTGGATACGCCCAAACTCATCTGATCTTGGAAGCTAAGCAGTGTTGGGCCTGGTTAGTACTTGGATGGGAGACCAACTGGGAATACAAGGTGCTGTAGATATTTTTATACTGCCAACACCGTTCTGTTGATGCATTCCATTTTCAAACGTATTCATTTATGAACCAGTAGTTAGAAGTAGAAAAGTTCTAACAGAAACCACAAAGCTCATCTACAGCCACACCACACTGGATACGCCCAATCTCATCTGATCTTGGAAGCTAAGCAGTGTTGGGCCTGGTTAGTACTTGGATGGGAGACCACCTGGGAATACAAGGTGCTGTAGATATTTTTATACTGCCAACACCGTTCTGTTGATGCATTCCATATTCAAACGTACTTATTTATGAACCAGTAGTTAGAAGTAGAAAAGTTCTAACAGAAACCACACAGCTCATCTACAGCCACACGACATTGGATACGCCCAAACTCATCTGATCTTGGAAGCTAAGCAGTGTTTGGCCTGGTTAGTTCTTGGATGGGAGACCACCTGAAAATACAAGGAGCTGTAGATATTTTTATACTGCCAACACCGTTCTGTTAATGCATTCCATTTTCAAACGTACTCATTTATGAACCAGTAGTTAGAAGTAGAAAAGTTCTAACAGAAACCACAAAGCTCATCTACAGACACACCACACTGGATACGCCAAATCTCATCTGATCTTGGAAGCTAAGCAGTGTTGGGCCTGGTTAGTACTTGGATAGGAGACCACCTGGGAATACAAGGTGCTGTAGATATTTTTATACTGCCAACACCGTTCTGTTGATGCATTCCATTTTCAAACGTATTCATTTATGAACCAGTAGTTAGAAGTAGAAAAGTTCTAACAGAAACCACACAGCTCATCTAAAGCCACACCACATTGGATACTCCCAAACTCATCTGATCTTGGAAGCTAAGCAGTGTTGGGCCTGGTTAGTACTTGGATGGGAGACCACCTGGGAATACAAGGTGCTGTAGATATTTTTATACTGCCAACACCGTTCTGTTGATGCATTCCATTTTCAAACGTATTCATTTATGAACCAGTAGTTAGAAGTAGAAAAGTTCTAACAGAAACCACACAGCTCATCTACAGCCACACCACATTGGATACGCCCAAACTCATCTGATCTTGAAAGCTAAGCAGTGTTGGGCCTGGTTAGTACTTGGATGGGAGACCAACTGGGAATTTAAGGTGCTGTAGATATTTTTATACTGCCAACACCGTTCTGTTGATGCATTCCATTTTCAAATGTATTCATTTATGAACCAGTAGTTAGAAGTAGAAAAGTTCTAACAGAAACCACAAAGCTCATCTACAGCCACACCACACTGGATACGCCCAATCTCATCTGATCTTGGAAGCTAAGCAGTGTTGGGCCTGGTTAGTACTTGGATGGTAGACCACCTGGGAATACAAGGTGCTGTAGATATTTTTATACTGCCAACACCGTTCTGTTGATGCATTCCATTTTCAAATGTATTCATTTATGAACCAGTAGTTAGAAGTAGAACAGTTCTAACAGAAACCACAAAGCTAATCTACAGCCACACCACACTGGATACGCCCAATCTCATCTGATCTTGGAAGCTAAGCAGTGTTGGAACTGGTTAGTACTTGCATGGGAGACCACCTGGGAATACAAGGTGCTGTAGAAATTTTTATACTGCCAACACCGTTCTGTTGATGCATTCCATTTTCAAACATATTCATTTATGAACCAGTAGTTAGAAGTAGAAAAGTTCTAATAGAAACCACAAAGCTCATCTACAGCCACACCACACTGGATACGCCCAATCTCGTCTGATCTTGGAATCTAAGCAGTGTTGGGCCTGGTTAGTGCTTGGATGGGAGACCACCTGGGAATACAAGGTGCTGTAGATATTTTTATACTGCCAACACCGTTCTGTTGATGCACTCCATTTTCAAACGTATTCATTTATGAACCAGTAGTTAGAAGTAGCAAAGTTCTAACAGAAAACACAAAGCTCATCTACAGCCACACCACACTTGTTACGCCCAATCTCATCTGATCGTGGAAGCTAAGCAGTGTTGGGCCTGGTTAGTATTTGGATGGGTGACCACCTGGGAATACAAGGTGCTGTAGATATTTTTATACTGCCAACACCGTTCTGTTGATGCATTCCATTTTCAAACGTACTTATTTATGAACCAGTAGTTAGAAGTAGAAAAGTTCTAACAGAAACCACACAGCTCATCTACAGCCACACGACATTGGATACGCCCAAACTCATCTGATCTTGGAAGCTAAGCAGTGTTTGGCCTGGTTAGTTCTTGGATGGGAGACCACCTGAGAATACAAGGAGCTGTAGATATTTTTATACTGCCAACACCGTTCTGTTGATGCATTCCATTTTCAAACGTACTCATTTATGAACCAGTAGTTAGAAGTAGAAAAGTTCTAACAGAAACCACAAAGCTCATCTACAGACACACCACACTGGATACGCCAAATCTCATCTGATCTTGGAAGCTAAGCAGTGTTGGGCCTGGTTAGTACTTGGATAGGAGACCACCTGGGAATACAAGGTGCTGTAGATATTTTTATACTGCCAACACCGTTCTGTTGATGCATTCCATTTTCAAACGTATTCATTTATGAACCAGTAGTTAGAAGTAGAAAAGTTCTAATAGAAACCACAAAGCTCATCTACAGCCACACCACACTGGATACGCCCAATCTCGTCTGATCTTGGAATCTAAGCAGTGTTGGGCCTGGTTAGTGCTTGGATGGGAGACCACCTGGGAATACAAGGTGCTGTAGATATTTTTATACTGCCAACACCGTTCTGTTGATGCACTCCATTTTCAAACGTATTCATTTATGAACCAGTAGTTAGAAGTAGCAAAGTTCTAACAGAAAACACAAAGCTCATCTACAGCCACACCACACTTGTTACGCCCAATCTCATCTGATCGTGGAAGCTAAGCAGTGTTGGGCCTGGTTAGTATTTGGATGGGTGACCACCTGGGAATACAAGGTGCTGTAGATATTTTTATACTGCCAACACCGTTCTGTTGATGCATTCCATTTTCAAACGTACTTATTTATGAACCAGTAGTTAGAAGTAGAAAAGTTCTAACAGAAACCACACAGCTCATCTACAGCCACACGACATTGGATACGCCCAAACTCATCTGATCTTGGAAGCTAAGCAGTGTTTGGCCTGGTTAGTTCTTGGATGGGAGACCACCTGAGAATACAAGGAGCTGTAGATATTTTTATACTGCCAACACCGTTCTGTTGATGCATTCCATTTTCAAACGTACTTATTTATGAACCAGTAGTTAGAAGTAGAAAAGTTCTAACAGAAACCACACAGCTCATCTACAGCCACACGACATTGGATACGCCCAAACTCATCTGATCTTGGAAGCTAAGCAGTGTTTGGCCTGGTTAGTTCTTGGATGGGAGACCACCTGAGAATACAAGGAGCTGTAGATATTTTTATACTGCCAACGCCGTTCTGTTGATGCATTCCATTTTCAAACGTATTCATTTACGAACCAGTAGTTAGAAGTAGAAAAGTTCTAACAGAAAACACAAAGCTCATCTACAGCCACACCACACTGGATACGCCCAATCTCATCTGATCTTGGAAGCTAAGCAGTGTTGGGCCTGGTTAGTACTTGGATGGGAGACCACCTGGGAATACAAGGTGCTGTAGATATTTTTATACTGCCAACACCGTTCTGTTGATGCATTCCATTTTCAAACGTATTCATTTACGAACCAGTAGTTAGAAGTAGAAAAGTTCTAACAGAAAACACAAAGCTCATCTACAGCTATACCACATTGGATACGCCCAATCTCATCTGATCTTGGAAGCTAAGCAGTGTTGGACCTGGTTAGTACTTGGATGGGAGACCACCTGGGAATACAAGGTGCTGTAGATATTTTTATACTGCCAACACCGTTCTGTTGATGCATTCCATTTTCAAACGTATTCATTTATGAACCAGTAGTTAGAAGTAGAAAAGTTCTAACAGAAACCACAAAGCTCATCTACAGCCACACCACACTGGATACGCTTAATCTCATCTGATCTTGGAAGCTAAGCAGTGTTGGACCTGGTTAGTACTTTGATGGGAGACCACCTGGGAATACAAGGTGCTGTAGATATTTTTATACTGCCAACACCATTCTGTTGATGCATTCCATTTTCAAACGTATTCATTTATGAACCTGTAGTTAGAAGTAGAAAAGTTCTAACAGAAACCACAAAGCTCATCTACAGCCATACCACATTGGATATGCCCAATCTCATCTGATCTTGGAAGCTAAGCAGTGTTGGACCTGGTTAGTACTTGGATGGGAGCCCACCTGGGAATACAAGGTGCTGTAGATATTTTTATACTGCAAACACCGTTCTGTTGATGCATTCCATTTTCTAACGTATTCATTTATGAACCAGTAGTTAGAAGTAGAAAAGTTTTAACAGAAACCACGAAGCTCATCTACAGCCACACCACACTGGATACGCCCAATCTCATCTGATCTTGGAAGCTAAGCAGTGTTGGGCCTGGTTAGTACTTGGATGGGAGAACACCTGGGAATACAAGGTGCTGTAGATATTTTTATACTGCCAACACCGTTCTGTTGATCCATTCCATTTTCAAACTTATTCATTTATGAACCAGTAGTTAGAAGTAGAAAAGTTCAAACAGAAACCACAAAGCTCATCTACAGCCACACCACACTGGATACGCCCAATCTCATCTTATCTTGGAAGCTAAGCAGTGTTGGGCCTGGTTAGTACTTGGATAGGAGACCACCTGGGAATACAAGGTGCTGTAGATATTTTTTATACTGCCAACACCGTTCTGTTGATGCATTCCATTTTCAAACGTATTCATTTATGAACCAGTAGTTAGAAGTAGAAAAGTTCTAACAGAAACCACACAGCTCATCTACAGCCACACCACATTGGATACGCCCAAACTCATCTGATCTTGGAAGCTAAGCAGTGTTGGGCCTGGTTAGTACTTGGATGGGAGACCAACTGGGAATACAAGGTGCTGTAGATATTTTTATACTGCCAACACCGTTCTGTTGATGCATTCCATTTTCAAACGTATTCATTTATGAACCAGTAGTTAGAAGTAGAAAAGTTCTAACAGAAACCACAAAGCTCATCTACAGCCACACCACACTGGATACGCCCAATCTCATCTGATCTTGGAAGCTAAGCAGTGTTGGGCCTGGTTAGTACTTGGATGGGAGACCACCTGGGAATACAAGGTGCTGTAGATATTTTTATACTGCCAACACCGTTCTGTTGATGCATTCCATATTCAAACGTACTTATTTATGAACCAGTAGTTAGAAGTAGAAAAGTTCTAACAGAAACCACACAGCTCATCTACAGCCACACGACATTGGATACGCCCAAACTCATCTGATCTTGGAAGCTAAGCAGTGTTTGGCCTGGTTAGTTCTTGGATGGGAGACCACCTGAAAATACAAGGAGCTGTAGATATTTTTATACTGCCAACACCGTTCTGTTAATGCATTCCATTTTCAAACGTACTCATTTATGAACCAGTAGTTAGAAGTAGAAAAGTTCTAACAGAAACCACAAAGCTCATCTACAGACACACCACACTGGATACGCCAAATCTCATCTGATCTTGGAAGCTAAGCAGTGTTGGGCCTGGTTAGTACTTGGATAGGAGACCACCTGGGAATACAAGGTGCTGTAGATATTTTTATACTGCCAACACCGTTCTGTTGATGCATTCCATTTTCAAACGTATTCATTTATGAACCAGTAGTTAGAAGTAGAAAAGTTCTAACAGAAACCACACAGCTCATCTAAAGCCACACCACATTGGATACTCCCAAACTCATCTGATCTTGGAAGCTAAGCAGTGTTGGGCCTGGTTAGTACTTGGATGGGAGACCACCTGGGAATACAAGGTGCTGTAGATATTTTTATACTGCCAACACCGTTCTGTTGATGCATTCCATTTTCAAACGTATTCATTTATGAACCAGTAGTTAGAAGTAGAAAAGTTCTAACAGAAACCACACAGCTCATCTACAGCCACACCACATTGGATACGCCCAAACTCATCTGATCTTGAAAGCTAAGCAGTGTTGGGCCTGGTTAGTACTTGGATGGGAGACCAACTGGGAATTTAAGGTGCTGTAGATATTTTTATACTGCCAACACCGTTCTGTTGATGCATTCCATTTTCAAATGTATTCATTTATGAACCAGTAGTTAGAAGTAGAAAAGTTCTAACAGAAACCACAAAGCTCATCTACAGCCACACCACACTGGATACGCCCAATCTCATCTGATCTTGGAAGCTAAGCAGTGTTGGGCCTGGTTAGTACTTGGATGGTAGACCACCTGGGAATACAAGGTGCTGTAGATATTTTTATACTGCCAACACCGTTCTGTTGATGCATTCCATTTTCAAATGTATTCATTTATGAACCAGTAGTTAGAAGTAGAACAGTTCTAACAGAAACCACAAAGCTAATCTACAGCCACACCACACTGGATACGCCCAATCTCATCTGATCTTGGAAGCTAAGCAGTGTTGGAACTGGTTAGTACTTGCATGGGAGACCACCTGGGAATACAAGGTGCTGTAGAAATTTTTATACTGCCAACACCGTTCTGTTGATGCATTCCATTTTCAAACATATTCATTTATGAACCAGTAGTTAGAAGTAGAAAAGTTCTAATAGAAACCACAAAGCTCATCTACAGCCACACCACACTGGATACGCCCAATCTCGTCTGATCTTGGAATCTAAGCAGTGTTGGGCCTGGTTAGTGCTTGGATGGGAGACCACCTGGGAATACAAGGTGCTGTAGATATTTTTATACTGCCAACACCGTTCTGTTGATGCACTCCATTTTCAAACGTATTCATTTATGAACCAGTAGTTAGAAGTAGCAAAGTTCTAACAGAAAACACAAAGCTCATCTACAGCCACACCACACTTGTTACGCCCAATCTCATCTGATCGTGGAAGCTAAGCAGTGTTGGGCCTGGTTAGTATTTGGATGGGTGACCACCTGGGAATACAAGGTGCTGTAGATATTTTTATACTGCCAACACCGTTCTGTTGATGCATTCCATTTTCAAACGTACTTATTTATGAACCAGTAGTTAGAAGTAGAAAAGTTCTAACAGAAACCACACAGCTCATCTACAGCCACACGACATTGGATACGCCCAAACTCATCTGATCTTGGAAGCTAAGCAGTGTTTGGCCTGGTTAGTTCTTGGATGGGAGACCACCTGAGAATACAAGGAGCTGTAGATATTTTTATACTGCCAACACCGTTCTGTTGATGCATTCCATTTTCAAACGTACTCATTTATGAACCAGTAGTTAGAAGTAGAAAAGTTCTAACAGAAACCACAAAGCTCATCTACAGACACACCACACTGGATACGCCAAATCTCATCTGATCTTGGAAGCTAAGCAGTGTTGGGCCTGGTTAGTACTTGGATAGGAGACCACCTGGGAATACAAGGTGCTGTAGATATTTTTATACTGCCAACACCGTTCTGTTGATGCATTCCATTTTCAAACGTATTCATTTATGAACCAGTAGTTAGAAGTAGAAAAGTTCTAATAGAAACCACAAAGCTCATCTACAGCCACACCACACTGGATACGCCCAATCTCGTCTGATCTTGGAATCTAAGCAGTGTTGGGCCTGGTTAGTGCTTGGATGGGAGACCACCTGGGAATACAAGGTGCTGTAGATATTTTTATACTGCCAACACCGTTCTGTTGATGCACTCCATTTTCAAACGTATTCATTTATGAACCAGTAGTTAGAAGTAGCAAAGTTCTAACAGAAAACACAAAGCTCATCTACAGCCACACCACACTTGTTACGCCCAATCTCATCTGATCGTGGAAGCTAAGCAGTGTTGGGCCTGGTTAGTATTTGGATGGGTGACCACCTGGGAATACAAGGTGCTGTAGATATTTTTATACTGCCAACACCGTTCTGTTGATGCATTCCATTTTCAAACGTACTTATTTATGAACCAGTAGTTAGAAGTAGAAAAGTTCTAACAGAAACCACACAGCTCATCTACAGCCACACGACATTGGATACGCCCAAACTCATCTGATCTTGGAAGCTAAGCAGTGTTTGGCCTGGTTAGTTCTTGGATGGGAGACCACCTGAGAATACAAGGAGCTGTAGATATTTTTATACTGCCAACACCGTTCTGTTGATGCATTCCATTTTCAAACGTACTTATTTATGAACCAGTAGTTAGAAGTAGAAAAGTTCTAACAGAAACCACACAGCTCATCTACAGCCACACGACATTGGATACGCCCAAACTCATCTGATCTTGGAAGCTAAGCAGTGTTTGGCCTGGTTAGTTCTTGGATGGGAGACCACCTGAGAATACAAGGAGCTGTAGATATTTTTATACTGCCAACGCCGTTCTGTTGATGCATTCCATTTTCAAACGTATTCATTTACGAACCAGTAGTTAGAAGTAGAAAAGTTCTAACAGAAAACACAAAGCTCATCTACAGCCACACCACACTGGATACGCCCAATCTCATCTGATCTTGGAAGCTAAGCAGTGTTGGGCCTGGTTAGTACTTGGATGGGAGACCACCTGGGAATACAAGGTGCTGTAGATATTTTTATACTGCCAACACCGTTCTGTTGATGCATTCCATTTTCAAACGTATTCATTTACGAACCAGTAGTTAGAAGTAGAAAAGTTCTAACAGAAAACACAAAGCTCATCTACAGCTATACCACATTGGATACGCCCAATCTCATCTGATCTTGGAAGCTAAGCAGTGTTGGACCTGGTTAGTACTTGGATGGGAGACCACCTGGGAATACAAGGTGCTGTAGATATTTTTATACTGCCAACACCGTTCTGTTGATGCATTCCATTTTCAAACGTATTCATTTATGAACCAGTAGTTAGAAGTAGAAAAGTTCTAACAGAAACCACAAAGCTCATCTACAGCCACACCACACTGGATACGCCCAATCTCATCTGATCTTGGAAGCTAAGCAGTGTTGTACCTGGTTAGTACTTGGATGGGAGCCCACCTGGGAATACAAGGTACTGTAGATATTTTTATACTGCCAACACCGTTCTGTTGATGCATTCCATTTTCAAACGTATTCATTTATGAACCAATTGTTAGAAGTAGAAAAGTTCTAACAGAAACCACAAAGCTCATCTACAGCCACACCACACTGGATACGCCCAATCTCATCTGATCTTGGAAGCTAAGCAGTGTTGGACCTGGTTAGTACTTGGATGGGAGACCACCTGGGACTACAAGGTGCTGTAGATATTTTTATACTGCCAACACCGTTCTGTTGATGCATTCCATTTTCAAACATCCTCATTTATGAACCAGTAGTTAGAAGTAGAAAAGTTCTAACAGAAACCACAAAGGTCATCTACAGCCACACCACACTGGGTACGCCCAATCTCATCTGATCTTGGAAGCTAAGCAGTGTTGGGCTAGGTTAGTACTTGGATGGGAAACCATCTGGGAATACAAGGTGCTGTAGATATTTTTATACTGCCAACACCGTTCTGTTGATGCATTCCATTTTCAAACGTATTCATTTATGAACCAGTAGTTAGAAGTAGAAAAGTTCTAACAGAAACCACAAAGCTCATCTGCAGCCACACCACACTGGATACGCACAATCTCATCTGATCTTGGAAGCTAAGCAGTGTTGGACCTGGTTAGTACTTGGATGGGAGCCCACCTGGGAATACAAGGTGCTGTAGATATTTTTATACTGCCAACACCGTTCTGTTGATGCCTTCCATTTTCAAACGTATTCATTTATGAACCTGTAGTTAGAAGTAGAAAAGTTCTAACAGAAACCACAAAGCTCATCTACAGCCATACCACATTGGATACGCTTAATCTCATCTGATCTTGGAAGCTAAGCAGTGTTGGACCTGGTTAGTACTTTGATGGGAGACCACCTGGGAATACAAGGTGCTGTAGATATTTTTATACTGCCAACACCATTCTGTTGATGCATTCCATTTTCAAACGTATTCATTTATGAACCTGTAGTTAGAAGTAGAAAAGTTCTAACAGAAACCACAAAGCTCATCTAGAGCCATACCACATTGGATATGCCCAATCTCATCTGATCTTGGAAGCTAAGCAGTGTTGGACCTGGTTAGTACTTGGATGGGAGCCCACCTGGGAATACAAGGTGCTGTAGATATTTTTATACTGCCAACACCGTTCTGTTGATGCATTCCATTTTCAAACGTATTCATTTATGAACCAGTAGTTAGAAGTAGAAAAGTTCTAACAGAAACCACAAAGCTCATCTACAGCCACACCACACTGGATACGCCCAATCGCATCTCATCTTCGAAGCTAAGCAGTGTTGGGCCTGGTTAGAACTTGGATGGGAGAACAACTGGGAATACAAGGTGCTGTAGATATTTTTATACTGCCAACACCGTTCTGTTGATGCATTCCATTTTAAAACGTATTCATTTATGAACCAGTAGTTAGAAGTAGAAAAGTTTTAACAGAAACCACAAAGCTCATCTACAGCCACACCACACTGGATACGCCCAATCTCATCTGATCTTGGAAGCTAAGCAGTGTTGGGCCTGGTTAGTACTTGGATGGGAGACCACCTGGGAATACAAGGTGCTGTAGATATTTTTATACTGCCAACACCGTTCTGTTGATGCATTCCATTTTCAAATGTATTCATTTATGAACCTGTAGTTAGAAGTAGAAAAGTTCTAACAGAAACCACAAAGCTCATCTACAGCCATACCACATTGGATACGCCCAATCTCATCTGATCTTGGAAGCTAAGCAGTGTTGTACCTGGTTAGTACTTGGATGGGAGCCCACCTGGGAATACAAGGTACTGTAGATATTTTTATACTGCCAACACCGTTCTGTTGATGCATTCCATTTTCAAACGTATTCATTTATGAACCAGTAGTTAGAAGTAGAAAAGTTCTAACAGAAACCACAAAGCTCATCTGCAGCCACACCACACTGGATACGCACAATCTCATCTGATCTTGGAAGCTAAGCAGTGTTGGGCTAGGTTAGTACTTGGATGGGAAACCACCTTGGAATACAAGGTGCTGTAGATATTTTTATACTGCCAACACCGTTCTGTTGATGCATTCCATTTTCAAACATCCTCATTTATGAACCAGTAGTTAGAAGTAGAAAAGTTCTAACAGAAACCACAAAGGTCATCTACAGCCACACCACACTGGGTACGCCCAATCTCATCTGATCTTGGAAGCTAAGCAGTGTTGGGCTACGTTAGTACTTGGATGGGAAACCTCCTGGGAATACAAGGTGCTGTAGATATTTTTATGCTGCCAACACCGTTCTGTTGATGCATTCCATTTTCAAACGTATTCATTTATGAACCAGTAGTTAGAAGTAGAAAAGTTCTAACAGAAACCACAAAGCTCATCTGCAGCCACACCACACTGGATACGCACAATCTCATCTGATCTTGGAAGCTAAGCAGTGTTGGACCTGGTTAGTACTTGCATGGGAGCCCACCTGGGAATACAAGGTGCTGTAGATATTTTTATACTGCCAACACCGTTCTGTTGATGCATTCCATTTTCAAACGTATTCATTTATGAACCTGTAGTTAGAAGTAGAAAAGTTCTAACAGAAACCACAAAGCTCATCTACAGCCATACCACATTGGATACGCTTAATCTCATCTGATCTTGGAAGCTAAGCAGTGTTGGACCTGGTTAGTACTTTGATGGGAGACCACCTGGGAATACAAGGTGCTGTAGATATTTTTATACTGCCAACACCATTCTGTTGATGCATTCCATTTTCAAACGTATTCATTTATGAACCTGTAGTTAGAAGTAGAAAAGTTCTAACAGAAACCACAAAGCTCATCTACAGCCATACCACATTGGATATGCCCAATCTCATCTGATCTTGGAAGCTAAGCAGTGTTGGACCTGGTTAGTACTTGGATGGGAGCCCACCTGGGAATACAAGGTGCTGTAGATATTTTTATACTGCAAACACCGTTCTGTTGATGCATTCCATTTTCTAACGTATTCATTTATGAACCAGTAGTTAGAAGTAGAAAAGTTTTAACAGAAACCACGAAGCTCATCTACAGCCACACCACACTGGATACGCCCAATCTCATCTGATCTTGGAAGCTAAGCAGTGTTGGGCCTGGTTAGTACTTGGATGGGAGAACACCTGGGAATACAAGGTGCTGTAGATATTTTTATACTGCCAACACCGTTCTGTTGATCCATTCCATTTTCAAACTTATTCATTTATGAACCAGTAGTTAGAAGTAGAAAAGTTCAAACAGAAACCACAAAGCTCATCTACAGCCACACCACACTGGATACGCCCAATCTCATCTTATCTTGGAAGCTAAGCAGTGTTGGGCCTGGTTAGTACTTGGATAGGAGACCACCTGGGAATACAAGGTGCTGTAGATATTTTTTATACTGCCAACACCGTTCTGTTGATGCATTCCATTTTCAAACGTATTCATTTATGAACCAGTAGTTAGAAGTAGAAAAGTTCTAACAGAAACCACACAGCTCATCTACAGCCACACCACATTGGATACGCCCAAACTCATCTGATCTTGGAAGCTAAGCAGTGTTGGGCCTGGTTAGTACTTGGATGGGAGACCAACTGGGAATACAAGGTGCTGTAGATATTTTTATACTGCCAACACCGTTCTGTTGATGCATTCCATTTTCAAACGTATTCATTTATGAACCAGTAGTTAGAAGTAGAAAAGTTCTAACAGAAACCACAAAGCTCATCTACAGCCACACCACACTGGATACGCCCAATCTCATCTGATCTTGGAAGCTAAGCAGTGTTGGGCCTGGTTAGTACTTGGATGGGAGACCACCTGGGAATACAAGGTGCTGTAGATATTTTTATACTGCCAACACCGTTCTGTTGATGCATTCCATATTCAAACGTACTTATTTATGAACCAGTAGTTAGAAGTAGAAAAGTTCTAACAGAAACCACACAGCTCATCTACAGCCACACGACATTGGATACGCCCAAACTCATCTGATCTTGGAAGCTAAGCAGTGTTTGGCCTGGTTAGTTCTTGGATGGGAGACCACCTGAAAATACAAGGAGCTGTAGATATTTTTATACTGCCAACACCGTTCTGTTAATGCATTCCATTTTCAAACGTACTCATTTATGAACCAGTAGTTAGAAGTAGAAAAGTTCTAACAGAAACCACAAAGCTCATCTACAGACACACCACACTGGATACGCCAAATCTCATCTGATCTTGGAAGCTAAGCAGTGTTGGGCCTGGTTAGTACTTGGATAGGAGACCACCTGGGAATACAAGGTGCTGTAGATATTTTTATACTGCCAACACCGTTCTGTTGATGCATTCCATTTTCAAACGTATTCATTTATGAACCAGTAGTTAGAAGTAGAAAAGTTCTAACAGAAACCACACAGCTCATCTAAAGCCACACCACATTGGATACTCCCAAACTCATCTGATCTTGGAAGCTAAGCAGTGTTGGGCCTGGTTAGTACTTGGATGGGAGACCACCTGGGAATACAAGGTGCTGTAGATATTTTTATACTGCCAACACCGTTCTGTTGATGCATTCCATTTTCAAACGTATTCATTTATGAACCAGTAGTTAGAAGTAGAAAAGTTCTAACAGAAACCACACAGCTCATCTACAGCCACACCACATTGGATACGCCCAAACTCATCTGATCTTGAAAGCTAAGCAGTGTTGGGCCTGGTTAGTACTTGGATGGGAGACCAACTGGGAATTTAAGGTGCTGTAGATATTTTTATACTGCCAACACCGTTCTGTTGATGCATTCCATTTTCAAATGTATTCATTTATGAACCAGTAGTTAGAAGTAGAAAAGTTCTAACAGAAACCACAAAGCTCATCTACAGCCACACCACACTGGATACGCCCAATCTCATCTGATCTTGGAAGCTAAGCAGTGTTGGGCCTGGTTAGTACTTGGATGGTAGACCACCTGGGAATACAAGGTGCTGTAGATATTTTTATACTGCCAACACCGTTCTGTTGATGCATTCCATTTTCAAATGTATTCATTTATGAACCAGTAGTTAGAAGTAGAACAGTTCTAACAGAAACCACAAAGCTAATCTACAGCCACACCACACTGGATACGCCCAATCTCATCTGATCTTGGAAGCTAAGCAGTGTTGGAACTGGTTAGTACTTGCATGGGAGACCACCTGGGAATACAAGGTGCTGTAGAAATTTTTATACTGCCAACACCGTTCTGTTGATGCATTCCATTTTCAAACATATTCATTTATGAACCAGTAGTTAGAAGTAGAAAAGTTCTAATAGAAACCACAAAGCTCATCTACAGCCACACCACACTGGATACGCCCAATCTCGTCTGATCTTGGAATCTAAGCAGTGTTGGGCCTGGTTAGTGCTTGGATGGGAGACCACCTGGGAATACAAGGTGCTGTAGATATTTTTATACTGCCAACACCGTTCTGTTGATGCACTCCATTTTCAAACGTATTCATTTATGAACCAGTAGTTAGAAGTAGCAAAGTTCTAACAGAAAACACAAAGCTCATCTACAGCCACACCACACTTGTTACGCCCAATCTCATCTGATCGTGGAAGCTAAGCAGTGTTGGGCCTGGTTAGTATTTGGATGGGTGACCACCTGGGAATACAAGGTGCTGTAGATATTTTTATACTGCCAACACCGTTCTGTTGATGCATTCCATTTTCAAACGTACTTATTTATGAACCAGTAGTTAGAAGTAGAAAAGTTCTAACAGAAACCACACAGCTCATCTACAGCCACACGACATTGGATACGCCCAAACTCATCTGATCTTGGAAGCTAAGCAGTGTTTGGCCTGGTTAGTTCTTGGATGGGAGACCACCTGAGAATACAAGGAGCTGTAGATATTTTTATACTGCCAACACCGTTCTGTTGATGCATTCCATTTTCAAACGTACTCATTTATGAACCAGTAGTTAGAAGTAGAAAAGTTCTAACAGAAACCACAAAGCTCATCTACAGACACACCACACTGGATACGCCAAATCTCATCTGATCTTGGAAGCTAAGCAGTGTTGGGCCTGGTTAGTACTTGGATAGGAGACCACCTGGGAATACAAGGTGCTGTAGATATTTTTATACTGCCAACACCGTTCTGTTGATGCATTCCATTTTCAAACGTATTCATTTATGAACCAGTAGTAAGAAGTAGAAAAGTTCTAACAGAAACCACACAGCTCATCTAAAGCCACACCACATTGGAAACGCCCAAACTCATCTGATCTTGGAAGCTAAGCAGTGTTGGGCCTGGTTAGTACTTGGATGGGAGACCACCTGGGAATACAAGGTGCTGTAGATATTTTTATACTGCCAACACCGTTCTGTTGATGCATTCCATTTTCAAACGTATTCATTTATGAACCAGTAGTTAGAAGTAGAAAAGTTCTAACAGAAACCACACAGCTTATCTACAGCCACACCATATTGGATATGCCCAAACTCATCTGATCTTGGAAGCTAAGCAGTGTTGGGCCTGGTTAGTACTTGGATGGGAGACCAACTGGGAATTTAAGGTGCTGTAGATATTTTTATACTGCCAACACCGTTCTGTTGATGCATTCCATTTTCAAATGTATTCATTTATGAACCAGTAGTTAGAAGTAGAAAAGTTCTAACAGAAACCACAAAGCTCATCTACAGCTACACCACACTGGATACGCCCAATCTCATCTGATCTTGGAAGCTAAGCAGTGTTGGGCCTGGTTAGTACTTGGATGGTAGACCACCTGGGAATACAAGGTGCTGTAGATATTTTTATACTGCCAACACCGTTCTGTTGATGCATTCCATTTTCAAACGTATTCATTTATGAACCAGTAGTTAGAAGTAGAACAGTTCTAACAGAAACCACAAAGCTCATCTACAGCCACACCACACTGGATACGCCCAATCTCATCTGATCTTGGAAGCTAAGCAGTGTTGGAACTGGTTAGTACTTGCATGGGAGACCACCTGGGAATACAAGGTGCTGTAGAAATTTTTATACTGCCAACACCGTTCTGTTGATGCATTCCATTTTCAAACATATTCATTTATGAACCAGTAGTTAGAAGTAGAAAAGTTCTAATAGAAACCACAAAGCTCATCTACAGCCACACCACACTGGATACGCCCAATCTCGTCTGATCTTGGAATCTAAGCAGTGTTGGGCCTGGTTAGTGCTTGGATGGGAGACCACCTGGGAATACAAGGTGCTGTAGATATTTTTATACTGCCAACACCGTTCTGTTGATGCACTCCATTTTCAAACGTATTCATTTATGAACCAGTAGTTAGAAGTAGCAAAGTTCTAACAGAAAACACAAAGCTCATCTACAGCCACACCACACTGGATACGCCCAATCTCATCTGAATGTGGAAGCTAAGCAGTGTTGGGCCTGGTTAGTACTTGGATGGGAGACCACCTGGGAATACAAGGTGCTGTAGATATTTTTATACTGCCAACACCGTTCTGTTGATGCATTCCATTTTCAATCGTTTTCATTTATGAACCAGTAGTTAGAAGTAGACAAGTTCTAACAGAAACCACAAAGCTCATCTACAGCCACGCCACACTGGATACGCCCAATCTCATCTGATCTTGGAAGCTAAGCAGTGTTGGGCCTGGTTAGTACTTGGATGGGAGACCACCTGGGAATACAAGGTGCTGTAGATATTTTTATACTGCCAACACCGTTCTGTTGATGCATTCCATTTTCAAACGTTTTCATTTATGAACCAGTAGTTAGAAGTAGAAAAGTTCTAACAGAAACCACAAAGCTCATCTACAGCCACACCACACTGGATATGCCCAATCTCATCTGATCTTGGAAGCTAAGCAGTGTTGGGCCTGGTTAGTACTTGGATGGGAGACCACCTGGGAATACAAGGTGCTGTAGATATTTTTATACTGCCAACACCGTTCTGTTGATGCATTCCATTTTCAAACGTATTCATTTATGAACCAGTAGTTAGAAGTAGAAAAGTTCTAACAGAAACCACAAAGCTCATCTACAGCCACACCACACTGGATACGCCCAATCTCATCTGATCTTGGAAGCTAAGCAGTGTTGGGCCTGGTTAGTACTTGGATGGGAGACCACCTGGGAATACAAGGTGCTGTAGATATTTTTATACTGCCAACACCGTTCTGTTGATGCATTCCTTTTTCAAACGTACTTATTTATGAACCAGTAGTTAGAAGTAGAAAAGTTCTAGCAGAAACCACAAAGCTCATCTACAGCCACACCACACTGGATACGCCCAATCTCATCTGATCTTGGAAGCTAAGCAGTGTTGGGCCTGGTTAGTACTTGGATGGGAGACCACCTGGGAATACAAGGTGCTGTAGATATTTTTATACTGCCAACACCGTTCTGTTGATGCATTCCATTTTCAAACTTATTCATTTATGAACCAGTAGTTAGAAGTAGAAAAGTTCTAACAGAAACCACAAAGCTCATCTACAGCCACACCACACTGGATACGCCCAATCGCATCTCATCTTCGAAGCTAAGCAGTGTTGGGCCTGGTTAGTGCTTGGATGGGAGAACACCTGGGAATACAAGGTGCTGTAGATATTTTTATACTGCCAACACCGTTCTGTTGATGCATTCCATTTTAAAACGTATTCATTTATGAACCAGTAGTTAGAAGTAGAAAAGTTTTAACAGAAACCACAAAGCTCATCTACAGCCACACCACACTGGATACGCCCAATCTCATCTGATCTTGGAAGCTAAGCAGTGTTGGGCCTGGTTAGTACTTGGATGGGAGACCACCTGGGAATACAAGGTGCTGTAGATATTTTTATACTGCCAACACCGTTCTGTTGATCCATTCCATTTTCAAACTTATTCATTTATGAACCAGTAGTTAGAAGTAGAAAAGTTCTAACAGAAACCACAAAGCTTATCTACAGCCACACCACATTGGAAGCGCCCAATCTCATCTGATCTTGGAAGTTAAGCAGTGTTGGGCCTGGTTAGTACTTGGATGGGAGACCACCTGGGAATACAAGGTGCTGTAGATATTTTTATACTGCCAACACCGTTATGTTGATGCATTCAATTTTCAAACGTATATATTTATGAACCAGTAGTTAGAAGTAGAAAAGTTCTAACAGAAACCACAAAGCTCATCTACAGCCACACCACACTGGATACGCCCAATCTCATCTTATCTTGGAAGCTAAGCAGTGTTGGGCCTGGTTAGTACTTGGATAGGAGACCACCTGGGAATACAAGGTGCTGTAGATATTTTTTATACTGCCAACACCGTTCTGTTGATGCATTCCATTTTCAAACGTATTCATTTATGAACCAGTAGTTAGAAGTAGAAAAGTTCTAACAGAAACCACACAGCTCATCTACAGCCACACCACATTGGATACGCCCAAACTCATCTGATCTTGGAAGCTAAGCAGTGTTGGGCCTGGTTAGTACTTGGATGGGAGACCAACTGGGAATACAAGGTGCTGTAGATATTTTTATACTGCCAACACCGTTCTGTTGATGCATTCCATTTACAAACGTATTCATTTATGAACCAGTAGTTAGAAGTAGAAAAGTTCTAACAGAAACCACAAAGCTCATCTACAGCCACACCACACTGGATACGCCCAATCTCATCTGATCTTGGAAGCTAAGTAGTGTTGGGCCTGGTTAGTACTTGGATGGTAGACCACCTGGGAATACAAGGTGCTGTAGATATTTTTATACTGCCAACACCGTTCTGTTGATGCATTCCATTTTCAAACGTACTTATTTATGAACCAGTAGTTAGAAGTAGAAAAGTTCTAACAGAAACCACACAGCTCATCTACAGCCACACGACATTGGATACGCCCAAACTCATCTGATCTTGGAAGCTAAGCAGTGTTTGGCCTGGTTAGTTCTTTGATGGGAGACCACCTGAGAATACAAGGAGCTGTAGATATTTTTATACTGCCAACACCGTTCTGTTGATGCATTCCATTTTCAAACGTACTCATTTATGAACCAGTAGTTAGAAGTAGAAAAGTTCTAACAGAAACCACAAAGCTCATCTACAGACACACCACACTGGATACGCCCAATCTCATCTGATCTTGGAAGCTAAGCAGTGTTGGGCCTGGTTAGTACTTGGATAGGAGACCACCTGGGAATACAAGGTGCTGTAGATATTTTTATACTGCCAACACCGTTCTGTTGATGCATTCCATTTTCAAACGTATTCATTTATGAACCAGTAGTTAGAAGTAGAAAAGTTCTAACAGAAACCACACAGCTCATCTAAAGCCACAACACATTGGATACGCCCAAACTCATCTGATCTTGGAAGCTAAGCAGTGTTGGGCCTGGTTAGTACTTGGATGGGAGACCACCTGGGAATACAAGGCGCTGTAGATATTTTTATACTGCCAACACCGTTCTGTTGATGCATTCCATTTTCAAACGTATTCATTTATGAACCAGTAGTTAGAAGTAGAAAAGTTCTAACAGAAACCACACAGCTCATCTACAGCCACACCACATTGGATACGCCCAAACTCATCTGATCTTGGAAGCTAAGCAGTGTTTGGCCTGGTTAGTGCTTGGATGGGAGACCAACTGGGAATTTAAGGTGCTGTAGATATTTTTATACTGCCAACACCGTTCTGTTGATGCATTCCATTTTCAAATGTATTCATTTATGAACCAGTAGTTAGAAGTAGAAAAGTTCTAACAGAAACCACAAAGCTCATCTACAGCCTCACCACGCTGGATACGCCCAATCTCATCTGATCTTGGAAGCTAAGCAGTGTTGGGCCTGGTTAGTACTTGGATGGGAGACCACCTGGGAATACAAGGTGCTGTAGATATTTTTATACTGCCAACACCGTTCTGTTGATGCATTTCATTTTCAAACATCCTCATTTATGAACCAGTAGTTAGAAGTAGAAAAGTTCTAACAGAAACCACAAAGGTCATCTACAGCCACACCACACTGGGTACGCCCAATCTCATCTGATCTTGGAAGCTAAGCAGTGTTGGGCTAGGTTAGTACTTGGATGGGAAACCACCTTGGAATACAAGGTGCTGTAGATATTTTTATACTGCCAACACCGTTCTGTTGATGCATTCCATTTTCAAACATCCTCATTTATGAACCAGTAGTTAGAAGTAGAAAAGTTCTAACAGAAACCACAAAGGTCATCTACAGCCACACCACACTGGGTACGCCCAATCTCATCTGATCTTGGAAGCTAAGCAGTGTTGGGCTAGGTTAGTACTTGGATGGGAAACCTCCTGGGAATACAAGGTGCTGTAGATATTTTTATACTGCCAACACCGTTCTGTTGATGCATTCCATTTTCAAACGTATTCATTTATGAACCCGTAGTTAGAAGTAGAAAAGTTCTAACAGAAACCACAAAGCTCATCTGCAGCCACACCACACTGGATACGCACAATCTCATCTGATCTTGGAAGCTAAGCAGTGTTGGACCTGGTTAGTACTTGCATGGGAGCCCACCTGGGAATACAAGGTGCTGTAGATATTTTTATACTGCCAACACCGTTCTGTTGATGCATTCCATTTTCAAACGTATTCATTTATGAACCTGTAGTTAGAAGTAGAAAAGTTCTAACAGAAACCACAAAGCTCATCTACAGCCATACCACATTGGATACGCTTAATCTCATCTGATCTTGGAAGCTAAGCAGTGTTGGACCTGGTTAGTACTTTGATGGGAGACCACCTGGGAATACAAGGTGCTGTAGATATTTTTATACTGCCAACACCATTCTGTTGATGCATTCCATTTTCAAACGTATTCATTTATGAACCTGTAGTTAGAAGTAGAAAAGTTCTAACAGAAACCACAAAGCTCATCTACAGCCATACCACATTGGATATGCCCAATCTCATCTGATCTTGGAAGCTAAGCAGTGTTGGACCTGGTTAGTACTTGGATGGGAGCCCACCTGGGAATACAAGGTGCTGTAGATATTTTTATACTGCCAACACCGTTCTGTTGATGCATTCCATTTTCTAACGTATTCATTTATGAACCAGTAGTTAGAAGTAGAAAAGTTTTAACAGAAACCACAAAGCTCATCTACAGCCACACCACACTGGATACGCCCAATCTCATCTGATCTTGGAAGCTAAGCAGTGTTGGGCCTGGTTAGTACTTGGATGGGAGACCACCTGGGAATACAAGGTGCTGTAGATATTTTTATACTGCCAACACCGTTCTGTTGATCCATTCCATTTTCAAACTTATTCATTTATGAACCAGTAGTTAGAAGTAGAAAAGTTCAAACAGAAACCACAAAGCTCATCTACAGCCACACCACACTGGATACGCCCAATCTCATCTTATCTTGGAAGCTAAGCAGTATTGGGCCTGGTTAGTACTTAGATAGGAGACCACCTGGGAATACAAGGTGCTGTAGATATTTTTTATACTGCCAACACCGTTCTGTTGATGCATTCCATTTTCAAACGTATTCATTTATGAACCAGTAGTTAGAAGTAGAAAAGTTCTAACAGAAACCACACAGCTCATCTACAGCCACACCACATTGGATACGCCCAAACTCATCTGATCTTGGAAGCTAAGCAGTGTTGGGCCTGGTTAGTACTTGGATGGGAGACCAACTGGGAATACAAGGTGCTGTAGATATTTTTATACTGCCAACACCGTTCTGTTGATGCATTCCATTTTCAAACGTATTCATTTATGAACCAGTAGTTAGAAGTAGAAAAGTTCTAACAGAAACCACAAAGCTCATCTGCAGCCACACCACACTGGATACGCACAATCTCATCTGATCTTGGAAGCTAAGCAGTGTTGGACCTGGTTAGTACTTGCATGGGAGCCCACCTGGGAATACAAGGTGCTGTAGATATTTTTATACTGCCAACACCGTTCTGTTGATGCATTCCATTTTCAAACGTATTCATTTATGAACCTGTAGTTAGAAGTAGAAAAGTTCTAACAGAAACCACAAAGCTCATCTACAGCCATACCACATTGGATACGCTTAATCTCATCTGATCTTGGAAGCTAAGCAGTGTTGGTCCTGGTTAGTACTTTGATGGGAGACCACCTGGGAATACAAGGTGCTGTAGATATTTTTATACTGCCAACACCATTCTGTTGATGCATTCCATTTTCAAACGTATTCATTTATGAACCTGTAGTTAGAAGTAGAAAAGTTCTAACAGAAACCACAAAGCTCATCTACAGCCATACCACATTGGATATGCCCAATCTCATCTGATCTTGGAAGCTAAGCAGTGTTGGACCTGGTTAGTACTTGGATGGGAGCCCACCTGGGAATACAAGGTGCTGTAGATATTTTTATACTGCCAACACCGTTCTGTTGATGCATTCCATTTTCTAACGTATTCATTTATGAACCAGTAGTTAGAAGTAGAAAAGTTTTAACAGAAACCACAAAGCTCATCTACAGCCACACCACACTGGATACGCCCAATCTCATCTGATCTTGGAAGCTAAGCAGTGTTGGGCCTGGTTAGTACTTGGATGGGAGACCACCTGGGAATACAAGGTGCTGTAGATATTTTTATACTGCCAACACCGTTCTGTTGATCCATTCCATTTTCAAACTTATTCATTTATGAACCAGTAGTTAGAAGTAGAAAAGTTCAAACAGAAACCACAAAGCTCATCTACAGCCACACCACACTGGATACGCCCAATCTCATCTTATCTTGGAAGCTAAGCAGTGTTGGGCCTGGTTAGTACTTGGATAGGAGACCACCTGGGAATACAAGGTGCTGTAGATATTTTTTATACTGCCAACACCGTTCTGTTGATGCATTCCATTTTCAAACGTATTCATTTATGAACCAGTAGTTAGAAGTAGAAAAGTTCTAACAGAAACCACACAGCTCATCTACAGCCACACCACATTGGATACGCCCAAACTCATCTGATCTTGGAAGCTAAGCAGTGTTGGGCCTGGTTAGTACTTGGATGGGAGACCAACTGGGAATACAAGGTGCTGTAGATATTTTTATACTGCCAACACCGTTCTGTTGATGCATTCCATTTTCAAACGTATTCATTTATGAACCAGTAGTTAGAAGTAGAAAAGTTCTAACAGAAACCACAAAGCTCATCTACAGCCACACCACACTGGATACGCCCAATCTCATCTGATCTTGGAAGCTAAGCAGTGTTGGGCCTGGTTAGTACTTGGATGGGAGACCACCTGGGAATACAAGGTGCTGTAGATATTTTTATACTGCCAACACCGTTCTGTTGATGCATTCCATTTTCAAACGTACTTATTTATGAACCAGTAGTTAGAAGTAGAAAAGTTCTAACAGAAACCACACAGCTCATCTACAGCCACACGACATTGGATACGCCCAAACTCATCTGATCTTGGAAGCTAAGCAGTGTTTGGCCTGGTTAGTTCTTGGATGGGAGACCACCTGAGAATACAAGGAGCTGTAGATATTTTTATACTGCCAACACCGTTCTGTTAATGCATTCCATTTTCAAACGTACTCATTTATGAACCAGTAGTTAGAAGTAGAAAAGTTCTAACAGAAACCACAAAGCTCATCTACAGACACACCACACTGGATACGCCAAATCTCATCTGATCTTGGAAGCTAAGCAGTGTTGGGCCTGGTTAGTACTTGGATAGGAGACCACCTGGGAATACAAGGTGCTGTAGATATTTTTATACTGCCAACACCGTTCTGTTGATGCATTCCATTTTCAAACGTATTCATTTATGAACCAGTAGTTAGAAGTAGAAAAGTTCTAACAGAAACCACACAGCTCATCTAAAGCCACACCACATTGGATACTCCCAAACTCATCTGATCTTGGAAGCTAAGCAGTGTTGGGCCTGGTTAGTACTTGGATGGGAGACCACCTGAGAATACAAGGAGCTGTAGATATTTTTATACTGCCAACACCGTTCTGTTGATGCATTCCATTTTCAAATGTATTCATTTATGAACCAGTAGTTAGAAGTAGAAAAGTTCTAACAGAAACCACAAAGCTCATCTACAGCCACACCACACTGGATACGCCCAATCTCATCTGATCTTGGAAGCTAAGCAGTGTTGGGCCTGGTTAGTACTTGGATGGTAGACCACCTGGGAATACAAGGTGCTGTAGATATTTTTATACTGCCAACACCGTTCTGTTGATGCATTCCATTTTCAAACGTATTCATTTATGAACCAGTAGTTAGAAGTAGAACAGTTCTAACAGAAACCACAAAGCTAATCTACAGCCACACCACACTGGATACGCCCAATCTCATCTGATCTTGGAAGCTAAGCAGTGTTGGAACTGGTTAGTACTTGCATGGGAGACCACCTGGGAATACAAGGTGCTGTAGAAATTTTTATACTGCCAACACCGTTCTGTTGATGCATTCCATTTTCAAACATATTCATTTATGAACCAGTAGTTAGAAGTAGAAAAGTTCTAATAGAAACCACAAAGCTCATCTACAGCCACACCACACTGGATACGCCCAATCTCGTCTGATCTTGGAATCTAAGCAGTGTTGGGCCTGGTTAGTGCTTGGATGGGAGACCACCTGGGAATACAAGGTGCTGTAGATATTTTTATACTGCCAACACCGTTCTGTTGATGCACTCCATTTTCAAACGTATTCATTTATGAACCAGTAGTTAGAAGTAGCAAAGTTCTAACAGAAAACACAAAGCTCATCTACAGACACACCACACTGGATACGCCAAATCTCATCTGATCTTGGAAGCTAAGCAGTGTTGGGCCTGGTTAGTACTTGGATAGGAGACCACCTGGGAATACAAGGTGCTGTAGATATTTTTATACTGCCAACACCGTTCTGTTGATGCATTCCATTTTCAAACGTATTCATTTATGAACCAGTAGTAAGAAGTAGAAAAGTTCTAACAGAAACCACACAGCTCATCTAAAGCCACACCACATTGGATACGCCCAAACTCATCTGATCTTGGAAGCTAAGCAGTGTTGGGCCTGGTTAGTACTTGGATGGGAGACCACCTGGGAATACAAGGTGCTGTAGATATTTTTATACTGCCAACACCGTTCTGTTGATGCATTCCATTTTCAAACGTATTCATTTATGAACCAGTAGTTAGAAGTAGAAAAGTTCTAACAGAAACCACACAGCTCATCTACAGCCACACCACATTGGATACGCCCAAACTCATCTGATCTTGGAAGCTAAGCAGTGTTGGGCCTGGTTAGTACTTGGATGGGAGACCAACTGGGAGTTTAAGGTGCTGTAGATATTTTTATACTGCCAACACCGTTCTGTTGATGCATTCCATTTTCAAATGTATTCATTTATGAACCAGTAGTTAGAAGTAGAAAAGTTCTAACAGAAACCACAAAGCTCATCTACAGCCACACCACACTGGATACGCCCAATCTCATCTGATCTTGGAAGCTAAGCAGTGTTGGGCCTGGTTAGTACTTGGATGGTAGACCACCTGGGAATACAAGGTGCTGTAGATATTTTTATACTGCCAACACCGTTCTGTTGATGCATTCCATTTTCAAACGTATTCATTTATGAACCAGTAGTTAGAAGTAGAACAGTTCTAACAGAAACCACAAAGCTCATCTACAGCCACACCACACTGGATACGCCCAATCTCATCTGATCTTGGAAGCTAAGCAGTGTTGGAACTGGTTAGTACTTGCATGGAAGACCACCTGGGAATACAAGGTGCTGTAGAAATTTTTATACTGCCAACACCGTTCTGTTGATGCATTCCATTTTCAAACATATTCATTTATGAACCAGTAGTTAGAAGTAGAAAAGTTCTAATAGAAACCACAAAGCTCATCTACAGCCACACCACACTGGATACGCCCAATCTCGTCTGATCTTGGAATCTATGCAGTGTTGGGCCTGGTTAGTGCTTGGATGGGAGACCACCTGGGAATACAAGGTGCTGTAGATATTTTTATACTGCCAACACCGTTCTGTTGATGCACTCCATTTTCAAACGTATTCATTTATGAACCAGTAGTTAGAAGTAGCAAAGTTCTAACAGAAAACACAAAGCTCATCTACAGCCACACCACACTGGATACGCCCAATCTCATCTGAATGTGGAAGCTAAGCAGTGTTGGGCCTGGTTAGTACTTGGATGGGAGACAACCTGGGAATACAAGGTGCTGTAGATATTTTTATACTGCCAACACCGTTCTGTTGATGCATTCCATTTTCAAACGTTTTCATTTATGAACCAGTAGTTAGAAGTAGACAAGTTCTAACAGAAACCACAAAGCTCATCTACAGCCACGCCACACTGGATACGCCCAATCTCATCTGATCTTGAAAGCTAAGCAGTGTTGGGCCTGGTTAGTACTTGGATGGGAGACCACCTGGGGATACAAGGTGCTGTAGATATTTTTATACTGCCAACACCGTTCTGTTGATGCATTCCATTTTCAAACGTTTTCATTTATGAACCAGTAGTTAGAAGTAGAAAAGTTCTAACAGAAACCACAAAGCTCATCTACAGCCACACCACACTGGATATGCCCAATCTCATCTGATCTTGGAAGCTAAGCAGTGTTGGGCCTGGTCAGTACTTGGATGGGAGACCACCTGGGAATACAAGGTGCTGTAGATATTTTTATACTGCCAACACCGTTCTGTTGATGCATTCCATTTTCAAACGTATTCATTTATGAACCAGTAGTTAGAAGTAGAAAAGTTCTAACAGAAACCACAAAGCTCATCTACAGCCACACCACACTGGATACGCCCAATCTCATCTGATCTTGGAAGCTAAGCAGTGTTGGGCCTGGTTAGTACTTGGATGGGAGACCACCTGGGAATACAAGGTGCTGTAGATATTTTTATACTGCCAACACCGTTCTGTTGATGCATTCCTTTTTCAAACGTACTTATTTATGAACCAGTAGTTAGAAGTAGAAAAGTTCTAGCAGAAACCACAAAGCTCATCTACAGCCACACCACACTGGATACGCCCAATCTCATCTGATCTTGGAAGCTAAGCAGTGTTGGGCCTGGTTAGTACTTGGATGGGAGACCACCTGGGAATACAAGGTGCTGTAGATATTTTTATACTGCCAACACCGTTCTGTTGATGCATTCCATTTTCAAACTTATTCATTTATGAACCAGTAGTTAGAAGTAGAAAAGTTCTAACAGAAACCACAAAGCTCATCTACAGCCACACCACACTGGATACGCCCAATCGCATCTCATCTTCGAAGCTAAGCAGTGTTGGGCCTGGTTAGTGCTTGGATGGGAGAACACCTGGGAATACAAGGTGCTGTAGATATTTTTATACTGCCAACACCGTTCTGTTGATGCATTCCATTTTAAAACGTATTCATTTATGAACCAGTAGTTAGAAGTAGAAAAGTTTTAACAGAAACCACAAAGCTCATCTACAGCCACACCACACTGGATACGCCCAATCTCATCTGATCTTGGAAGCTAAGCAGTGTTGGGCCTGGTTAGTACTTGGATGGGAGACCACCTGGGAATACAAGGTGCTGTAGATATTTTTATACTGCCAACACCGTTCTGTTGATCCATTCCATTTTCAAACTTATTCATTTATGAACCAGTAGTTAGAAGTAGAAAAGTTCTAACAGAAACCACAAAGCTTATCTACAGCCACACCACATTGGAAGCGCCCAATCTCATCTGATCTTGGAAGTTAAGCAGTGTTGGGCCTGGTTAGTACTTGGATGGGAGACCACCTGGGAATACAAGGTGCTGTAGATATTTTTATACTGCCAACACCGTTATGTTGATGCATTCAATTTTCAAACGTATATATTTATGAACCAGTAGTTAGAAGTAGAAAAGTTCAAACAGAAACCACAAAGCTCATCTACAGCCACACCACACTGGATACGCCCAATCTCATCTTATCTTGGAAGCTAAGCAGTGTTGGGCCTGGTTAGTACTTGGATAGGAGACCACCTGGGAATACAAGGTGCTGTAGATATTTTTTATACTGCCAACACCGTTCTGTTGATGCATTCCATTTTCAAACGTATTCATTTATGAACCAGTAGTTAGAAGTAGAAAAGTTCTAACAGAAACCACACAGCTCATCTACAGCCACACAACATTGGATACGCCCAAACTCATCTGATCTTGGAAGCTAAGCAGTGTTAGGCCTGGTTAGTACTTGGATGGGAGACCAACTGGGAATACAAGGTGCTGTAGATATTTTTATACTGCCAACACCGTTCTGTTGATCCATTCCATTTTCAAACTTATTCATTTATGAACCAGTAGTTAGAAGTAGAAAAGTTCTAACAGAAACCACAAAGCTCATCTACAGCCACACCACACTGGATACGCCCAATCTCATCTGATCTTGGAAGCTAAGTAGTGTTGGGCCTGGTTAGTACTTGGATGGTAGACCACCTGGGAATACAAGGTGCTGTAGATATTTTTATACTGCCAACACCGTTCTGTTGATGCATTCCATTTTTAAACGTATTCATTTATGAACCAGTAGTTAGAAGTAGAAAAGTTCTAACAGAAACCACACAGCTCATCTACAGCCACACGACATTGGATACGCCCAAACTCATCTGGTCTTGGAAGCTAAGCAGTGTTTGGCCTGGTTAGTTCTTGGATGGGAGACCACCTGAGAATACAAGGAGCTGTAGATATTTTTATACTGCCAACACCGTTCTGTTGATGCATTCCATTTTCAAACGTACTCATTTATGAACCAGTAGTTAGAAGTAGAAAAGTTCTAACAGAAACCACAAAGCTCATCTACAGACACACCACACTGGATACGCCCAATCTCATCTGATCTTGGAAGCTAAGCAGTGTTGGGCCTGGTTAGTACTTGGATAGGAGACCACCTGGGAATACAAGGTGCTGTAGATATTTTTATACTGCCAACACCGTTCTGTTGATGCATTCCATTTTCAAACGTATTCATTTATGAACCAGTAGTTAGAAGTAGAAAAGTTCTAACAGAAACCACACAGCTCATCTAAAGCCACACCACATTGGATACGCCCAAACTCATCTGATCTTGGAAGCTAAGCAGTGTTGGGCCTGGTTAGTACTTGGATGGGAGACCACCTGGGAATACAAGGCGCTGTAGATATTTTTATACTGCCAACACCGTTCTGTTGATGCATTCCATTTTCAAACGTATTCATTTATGAACCAGTAGTTAGAAGTAGAAAAGTTCTAACAGAAACCACACAGCTCATCTACAGCCACACCACATTGGATACGCCCAAACTCATCTGATCTTGGAAGCTAAGCAGTGTTGGGCCTGGTTAGTGCTTGGATGGGAGACCAACTGGGAATTTAAGGTGCTGTAGATATTTTTATACTGCCAACACCGTTCTGTTGATGCATTCCATTTTCAAATGTATTCATTTATGAACCAGTAGTTAGAAGTAGAAAAGTTCTAACAGAAACCACAAAGCTCATCTACAGCCACACCACGCTGGATACGCCCAATCTCATCTGATCTTGGAAGCTAAGCAGTGTTGGGCCTGGTTAGTACTTGGATGGGAGACCACCTGGGAATACAAGGTGCTGTAGATATTTTTATACTGCCAACACCGTTCTGTTGATGCATTCCATTTTCAAACGTATTCATTTATGAACCAGTAGTTAGAAGTAGAAAAGTTCTAGCAGAAACCACAAAGCTCATCTACAGCCACACCACACTGGATACGCCCAATCTCATCTGATCTTGGAAGCTAAGCAGTGTTGGGCCTGGTTAGTACTTGGATGGGAGACCACCTGGGAATACAAGGTGCTGTAGATATTTTTATACTGCCAACACCGTTCTGTTGATGCATTCCATTTTCAAACTTATTCATTTATGAACCAGTAGTTAGAAGTAGAAAAGTTCTAACAGAAACCACAAAGCTCATCTACAGCCACACCACACTGGATACGCCCAATCGCATCTCATCTTCGAAGCTAAGCAGTGTTGGGCCTGGTTAGTGCTTGGATGGGAGAACACCTGGGAATACAAGGTGCTGTAGATATTTTTATACTGCCAACACCGTTCTGTTGATGCATTCCATTTTAAAACGTATTCATTTATGAACCAGTAGTTAGAAGTAGAAAAGTTTTAACAGAAACCACAAAGCTCATCTACAGCCACACCACACTGGATACGCCCAATCTCATCTGATCTTGGAAGCTAAGCAGTGTTGGGCCTGGTTAGTACTTGGATGGGAGACCACCTGGGAATACAAGGTGCTGTAGATATTTTTATACTGCCAACACCGTTCTGTTGATCCATTCCATTTTCAAACTTATTCATTTATGAACCAGTAGTTAGAAGTAGAAAAGTTCTAACAGAAACCACAAAGCTTATCTACAGCCACACCACATTGGAAGCGCCCAATCTCATCTGATCTTGGAAGTTAAGCAGTGTTGGGCCTGGTTAGTACTTGGATGGGAGACCACCTGGGAATACAAGGTGCTGTAGATATTTTTATACTGCCAACACCGTTATGTTGATGCATTCAATTTTCAAACGTATATATTTATGAACCAGTAGTTAGAAGTAGAAAAGTTCAAACAGAAACCACAAAGCTCATCTACAGCCACACCACACTGGATACGCCCAATCTCATCTTATCTTGGAAGCTAAGCAGTGTTGGGCCTGGTTAGTACTTGGATAGGAGACCACCTGGGAATACAAGGTGCTGTAGATATTTTTTATACTGCCAACACCGTTCTGTTGATGCATTCCATTTTCAAACGTATTCATTTATGAACCAGTAGTTAGAAGTAGAAAAGTTCTAACAGAAACCACACAGCTCATCTACAGCCACACAACATTGGATACGCCCAAACTCATCTGATCTTGGAAGCTAAGCAGTGTTAGGCCTGGTTAGTACTTGGATGGGAGACCAACTGGGAATACAAGGTGCTGTAGATATTTTTATACTGCCAACACCGTTCTGTTGATCCATTCCATTTTCAAACTTATTCATTTATGAACCAGTAGTTAGAAGTAGAAAAGTTCTAACAGAAACCACAAAGCTCATCTACAGCCACACCACACTGGATACGCCCAATCTCATCTGATCTTGGAAGCTAAGTAGTGTTGGGCCTGGTTAGTACTTGGATGGTAGACCACCTGGGAATACAAGGTGCTGTAGATATTTTTATACTGCCAACACCGTTCTGTTGATGCATTCCATTTTTAAACGTATTCATTTATGAACCAGTAGTTAGAAGTAGAAAAGTTCTAACAGAAACCACACAGCTCATCTACAGCCACACGACATTGGATACGCCCAAACTCATCTGGTCTTGGAAGCTAAGCAGTGTTTGGCCTGGTTAGTTCTTGGATGGGAGACCACCTGAGAATACAAGGAGCTGTAGATATTTTTATACTGCCAACACCGTTCTGTTGATGCATTCCATTTTCAAACGTACTCATTTATGAACCAGTAGTTAGAAGTAGAAAAGTTCTAACAGAAACCACAAAGCTCATCTACAGACACACCACACTGGATACGCCCAATCTCATCTGATCTTGGAAGCTAAGCAGTGTTGGGCCTGGTTAGTACTTGGATAGGAGACCACCTGGGAATACAAGGTGCTGTAGATATTTTTATACTGCCAACACCGTTCTGTTGATGCATTCCATTTTCAAACGTATTCATTTATGAACCAGTAGTTAGAAGTAGAAAAGTTCTAACAGAAACCACACAGCTCATCTAAAGCCACACCACATTGGATACGCCCAAACTCATCTGATCTTGGAAGCTAAGCAGTGTTGGGCCTGGTTAGTACTTGGATGGGAGACCACCTGGGAATACAAGGCGCTGTAGATATTTTTATACTGCCAACACCGTTCTGTTGATGCATTCCATTTTCAAACGTATTCATTTATGAACCAGTAGTTAGAAGTAGAAAAGTTCTAACAGAAACCACACAGCTCATCTACAGCCACACCACATTGGATACGCCCAAACTCATCTGATCTTGGAAGCTAAGCAGTGTTGGGCCTGGTTAGTGCTTGGATGGGAGACCAACTGGGAATTTAAGGTGCTGTAGATATTTTTATACTGCCAACACCGTTCTGTTGATGCATTCCATTTTCAAATGTATTCATTTATGAACCAGTAGTTAGAAGTAGAAAAGTTCTAACAGAAACCACAAAGCTCATCTACAGCCACACCACGCTGGATACGCCCAATCTCATCTGATCTTGGAAGCTAAGCAGTGTTGGGCCTGGTTAGTACTTGGATGGGAGACCACCTGGGAATACAAGGTGCTGTAGATATTTTTATACTGCCAACACCGTTCTGTTGATGCATTCCATTTTCAAACGTATTCATTTATGAACCAGTAGTTAGAAGTAGAAAAGTTCTAGCAGAAACCACAAAGCTCATCTACAGCCACACCACACTGGATACGCCCAATCTCATCTGATCTTGGAAGCTAAGCAGTGTTGGGCCTGGTTAGTACTTGGATGGGAGACCACCTGGGAATACAAGGTGCTGTAGATATTTTTATACTGCCAACACCGTTCTGTTGATGCATTCCATTTTCAAACGTACTTATTTATGAACCAGTAGTTAGAAGTAGAAAAGTTCTAGCAGAAACCACAAAGCTCATCTACAGCCACACCACACTGGATACGCCCAATCGCATCTCATCTTCGAAGCTAAGCAGTGTTGGGCCTGGTTAGTGCTTGGATGGGAGAACACCTGGGAATACAAGGTGCTGTAGATATTTTTATACTGCCAACACCGTTCTGTTGATGCATTCCATTTTAAAACGTATTCATTTATGAACCAGTAGTTAGAAGTAGAAAAGTTTTAACAGAAACCACAAAGCTCATCTACAGCCACACCACACTGGATACGCCCAATCTCATCTGATCTTGGAAGCTAAGCAGTGTTGGGCCTGGTTAGTACTTGGATGGGAGACCACCTGGGAATACAAGGTGCTGTAGATATTTTTATACTGCCAACACCGTTCTGTTGATCCATTCCATTTTCAAACTTATTCATTTATGAACCAGTAGTTAGAAGTAGAAAAGTTCTAACAGAAACCACAAAGCTCATCTACAGCCACACCACATTGGAAGCGCCCAATCTCATCTGATCTTGGAAGTTAAGCAGTGTTGGGCCTGGTTAGTACTTGGATGGGAGACCACCTGGGAATACAAGGTGCTGTAGATATTTTTATACTGCCAACACCGTTATGTTGATGCATTCAATTTTCAAACGTATATATTTATGAACCAGTAGTTAGAAGTAGAAAAGTTCAAACAGAAACCACAAAGCTCATCTACAGCCACACCACACTGGATACGCCCAATCTCATCTTATCTTGGAAGCTAAGCAGTGTTGGGCCTGGTTAGTACTTGGATAGGAGACCACCTGGGAATACAAGGTGCTGTAGATATTTTTTATACTGCCAACACCGTTCTGTTGATGCATTCCATTTTCAAACGTATTCATTTATGAACCAGTAGTTAGAAATAGAAAAGTTCTAACAGAAACCACACAGCTCATCTACAGCCACACCACATTGGATAAGCCCAAACTCATCTGATCTTGGAAGCTAAGCAGTGTTGGGCCTGGTTAGTACTTGGATGGGAGACCAACTGGGAATACAAGGTGCTGTAGATATTTTTATACTGCCAACACCGTTCTGTTGATGCATTCCATTTTCAAACGTATTCATTTATGAACCAGTAGTTAGAAGTAGAAAAGTTCTAACAGAAACCACAAAGCTCATCTACAGCCACACCACACTGGATATGCCCAATCTCATCTGATCTTGGAAGCTAAGTAGTGTTGGGCCTGGTTAGTACTTGGATGGTAGACCACCTGGGAATACAAGGTGCTGTAGATATTTTTATACTGCCAACACCGTTCTGTTGATGCATTCCATTTTCAAACGTACTTATTTATGAACCAGTAGTTAGAAGTAGAAAAGATCTAACAGAAACCACACAGCTCATCTACAGCCACACGACATTGGATACGCCCAAACTCATCTGATCTTGGAAGCTAAGCAGTGTTTGGCCTGGTTAGTTCTTGGATGGGAGACCACCTGAAAATACAAGGAGCTGTAGATATTTTTATACTGCCAACACCGTTCTGTTGATGCATTCCATTTTCAAACGTACTCATTTATGAACCAGTAGTTAGAAGTAGAAAAGTTCTAACAGAAACCACAAAGCTCATCTACAGACACACCACACTGGATACGCCCAATCTCATCTGATCTTGGAAGCTAAGCAGTGTTGGGCCTGGTTAGTACTTGGATAGGAGACCACCTGGGAATACAAGGTGCTGTAGATATTTTTATACTGCCAACACCGTTCTGTTGATGCATTCCATTTTCAAACGTATTCATTTATGAACCAGTAGTTAGAAGTAGAAAAGTTCAAACAGAAACCACACAGCTCATCTAAAGCCACACCACATTGGATACGCCCAAACTCATCTGATCTTGGAAGCTAAGCAGTGTTGGGCCTGGTTAGTACTTGGATGGGAGACCACCTGGGAATACAAGGCGCTGTAGATATTTTTATACTGCCAACACCGTACTGTTGATGCATTCCATTTTCAAACGTATTCATTTATGAACCAGTAGTTAGAAGTAGAAAAGTTCTAACAGAAACCACACAGCTCATCTACAGCCACACCACATTGGATACGCCCAAACTCATCTGATCTTGGAAGCTAAGCAGTGTTGGGCCTGGTTAGTGCTTGGATGGGAGACCAACTGGGAATTTAAGGTGCTGTAGATATTTTTATACTGCCAACACCGTTCTGTTGATGCATTCCATTTTCAAATGTATTCATTTATGAACCAGTAGTTAGAAGTAGAAAAGTTCTAACAGAAACCACAAAGCTCATCTACAGCCACACCACGCTGGATGCGCCCAATCTCATCTGATCTTGGAAGCTAAGCAGTGTTGGGCCTGGTTAGTACTTGGATGGGAGACCAACTGGGAATACAAGGTGCTGTAGATATTTTTATACTGCCAACACCGTTCTGTTGATGCATTCCATTTTCAAACGTATTCATTTACGAACCAGTAGTTAGAAGTAGAAAAGTTCTAACAGAAAACACAAAGCTCATCTACAGCCACACCACACTGGATACGCCCAATCTCATCTGATTTTGGAAGCTAAGCAGTGTTGGGCCTGGTTAGTACTTGGATGGGAGACCACCTGGGAATACAAGATGCTGTAGATATTTTATACTGCCAACACCGTTCTGTTGATCCATTCCATTTTCAAACGTATTCATTTATGAACCAGTAGTTAGAAGTAGAAAAGTTCTAACAGAAACCACAAAGCTCATCTACAGCCACACCACACTGGAAGCGCCCAATCTCATCTGATCTTGGAAGCTAAGCAGTGTTGGGCCTGGTTAGTACTTGGAAGGAGACCACCTGGGAATACAAGGTGCTGTAGATATTTTTATACTGCCAACACCGTTCTGTTGATGCATTCCATTTTCAAACGTACTTATTTATGAACCAGTAGTTAGAAGTAGAAAAGTTCTAGCAGAAACCACAAAACTCATCTACAGCCACACCACACTGGATACGCCCAATCTCATCTGATCTTGGAAGCTAAGCAGTGTTGGGCCTGGTTAGTACTTGGATGGGAGACCACCTGGGAATACAAGGTGCTGTCGATATTTTTATACTGCCAACACGTTCTGTTGATGCATTCCATTTTCAAACGTATTCATTTATGAACCAGTAGTTAGAAGTAGAAAAGTTCTAACAGAAACCACACAGCTCATCTACAGCCACACCACATTGGATACGCCCAAACTCATCTTATCTTGGAAGCTAAGCAGTGTTAGGCCTGGTTAGTACTTGGATGGGAGACCAACTGGGAATACAAGGTGCTGTAGATATTTTTATACTGCCAACACCGTTCTGTAGATGCATTCCATTTTCAAACGTATTCATTTATGAACCAGTAGTTAGAAGTAGAACAGTTCTAACAGAAACCACAAAGCTCATCTACAGCAACACCACACTGGATACGCCCAATCTCATCTGATCTTGGAAGCTAAGCAGTGTTGGGTCTGGTTAGTGCTTGGATGGGAGACCACCTGGGAATACAAGGTGCTGTAGATATTTTTATACTGCCAACACCGTTCTGTTGATGCATTCCTTTTTCAAACATATTCATTTATGAACCAGTAGTTAGAAGTAGAAAAGTTCTAATAGAAAACACTAAGCTCATCTACAGCCACACCACACTGGATACGCCCAATCTCATCTGATCTTGGAAGCTAAGCAGTGTTGGGCCTGGTTAGTGCTTGGATGGGAGACCACCTGGGAATACAAGGTGCTGTAGATATTTTTATACTGCCAACACCGTTCTGTTGATGCATTCCATTTTCAAACGTATTCATTTATGAACCAGTAGTTAGAAGTAGAAAAGTTCAAACAGAAACCACAAAGCTCATCTACAGCCACACCACACTGGATACGCCCAATCTCATCTTATCTTGGAAGCTAAGCAGTGTTGGGCCTGGTTAGTACTTGGATAGGAGACCACGTGGGAATACAAGGTGCTGTAGATATTTTTATACTGCCAACACCGTTCTGTTGATGCATTCCATTTTCAAACGTATTCATTTATGAACCAGTAGTTAGAAGTAGAAAAGTTCTAACAGAAACCACACAGCTCATCTACAGCCACACCACATTGGATACGCCCAAACTCATCTTATCTTGGAAGCTAAACAGTGTTGGGCCTGGTTAGTACTTGGATGGGAGACCAACTGGGAATACAAGGTGCTGTAGATATTTTTATACTGCCAACACCGTTCTGTAGATGCATTCCATTTTCGAACGTATTCATTTATGAACCAGTAGTTAGAAGTATAAAAGTTCTAACAGAAACCACAAAGCTCATCTACGGCCACGCCACACTGGATACGTCCAATCTCGTCTGATCTTGGAAGCTAAGCAGTGTTGGGCCTGGTTAGTGCTTGGATGGGAGACCACCTGGGAATACAAGGTGCTGTAGATATTTTTATACTGCCAACACCGTTCTGTTGATGCATTCCATTTTCAAACGTATTCATTTATGAACCAGTAGTTAAAAGTAGAAAAGTTCTAACAGAAAACACAAAGCTCATCTACAGCCACACCACACTGGAAGCACCCAATCTCATCTGATCTTGGAAGCTAAGCAGTGTTGGGCCTGGTTAGTACTTGGAAGGGAGACCACCTGGGAATACAAGGTGCTGTAGATATTTTTATACTGCCAACACCGTTCTGTTGATGCATTCCATTTTCAAACGTATTCATTTATGAACCAGTAGTTAGAAGTAGAAAAGTTCTAACAGAAACCACAAAGCTCATCTACAGCCACACCACACTGGATACACCCAATCTCATCTGATCTTGGAAGCTAAGCAGTGTTGGGCCTGGTTAGTACTTGGATGGGAGACCACCTGGGAATACAAGGTGCTGTAGATATTTTTATATTGTCAACACCGTTCTGTTGATGCATTCCATTTTTAAACGTAATTATTTATGAACCAGTAGTTAGAAGTAGAAAAGTTCTAGCAGAAACCACAAAGCTCATCTACAGCCACACCACACTGGATACGCCCAATCTCATCTGATCTTGGAAGCTAAGCAGTGTTGGGCCTGGTTAGTACTTGGATGGGAGACCTCCTGGGAATACAAGGTGCTGTAGATATTTTATACTGCCAACACTGTTCTGTTGATCCATTCCATTTTCAAACGTATTCATTTATGAACCAGTAGTTAGAAGTAGAAAAGTTCTAACAGAAACCACAAAGCTCATCTACAGCCACACCACACTGGAAGCGCCCAATCTCATCTGATCTTGGAAGCTAAGCAGTGTTGGGCCTGGTTAGTACTTGGAAGGGAGACCACCTGGGAATACAAGGTGCTGTAGATATTTTTATACTGCCAATACCGTTCTGTTGATGCATTCCATTTTCAAACGTATTCATTTATGAACCAGTAGTTAGAAGTAGAAAAGTTCTAACAGAAACCACAAAGCTCATCTACAGCCACACCACACTGGATACGCCCAATCTCAACTGATCTTGGAAGCTAAGCAGTGTTGGGCCTGGTTAGTACTTGGATGGGAGACCACCTGGGAATACAAGGTGCTGTCGATATTTTTATACTGCCAACACGTTCTGTTGATGCATTCCATTTTCAAACGTATTCATTTATGAACCAGTAGTTAGAAGTAGAAAAGTTCTAACAGAAACCACACAGCTCATCTACAGCCACACCACATTGGATACGCCCAAACTCATCTTATCTTGGAAGCTAAGCAGTGTTAGGCCTGGTTAGTACTTGGATGGGAGACCAACTGGGAATACAAGGTGCTGTAGATATTTTTATACTGCCAACACCGTTCTGTAGATGCATTCCATTTTCAAACGTATTCATTTATGAACCAGTAGTTAGAAGTAGAACAGTTCTAACAGAAACCACAAAGCTCATCTACAGCAACACCACACTGGATACGCCCAATCTCATCTGATCTTGGAAGCTAAGCAGTGTTGGGTCTGGTTAGTGCTTGGATGGGAGACCACCTGGGAATACAAGGTGCTGTAGATATTTTTATACTGCCAACACCGTTCTGTTGATGCATTCCTTTTTCAAACATATTCATTTATGAACCAGTAGTTAGAAGTAGAAAAGTTCTAATAGAAAACACTAAGCTCATCTACAGCCACACCACACTGGATACGCCCAATCTCATCTGATCTTGGAAGCTAAGCAGTGTTGGGCCTGGTTAGTGCTTGGATGGGAGACCACCTGGGAATACAAGGTGCTGTAGATATTTTTATACTGCCAACACCGTTCTGTTGATGCATTCCATTTTCAAACGTATTCATTTATGAACCAGTAGTTAGAAGTAGAAAAGTTCAAACAGAAACCACAAAGCTCATCTACAGCCACACCACACTGGATACGCCCAATCTCATCTTATCTTGGAAGCTAAGCAGTGTTGGGCCTGGTTAGTACTTGGATAGGAGACCACGTGGGAATACAAGGTGCTGTAGATATTTTTATACTGCCAACACCGTTCTGTTGATGCATTCCATTTTCAAACGTATTCATTTATGAACCAGTAGTTAGAAGTAGAAAAGTTCTAACAGAAACCACACAGCTCATCTACAGCCACACCACATTGGATACGCCCAAACTCATCTTATCTTGGAAGCTAAACAGTGTTGGGCCTGGTTAGTACTTGGATGGGAGACCAACTGGGAATACAATGTGCTGTAGATATTTTTATACTGCCAACACCGTTCTGTAGATGCATTCCATTTTCAAACGTATTCATTTATGAACCAGTAGTTAGAAGTATAAAAGTTCTAACAGAAACCACAAAGCTCATCTACGGCCACGCCACACTGGATACGTCCAATCTCGTCTGATCTTGGAAGCTAAGCAGTGTTGGGCCTGGTTAGTGCTTGGATGGGAGACCACCTGGGAATACAAGGTGCTGTAGATATTTTTATACTGCCAACACCGTTCTGTTGATGCATTCCATTTTCAAACGTATTCATTTATGAACCAGTAGTTAAAAGTAGAAAAGTTCTAACAGAAAACACAAAGCTCATCTACAGCCACACCACACTGGATACACCCAATCTCATCTGATCGTGGAAGCTAAGCAGTGTTGAGCCTGGTAAGTACTTGGATGGGAGACCACCTGGGAATACAAGGTGCTGTAGATATTTTTATACTGCCAACACCGTTCTGTTGATGCATTCCATTTTCAAACGTTTTCATTTATGAACCAGTAGTTAGTAGTAGACAAGTTCTAACAGAAACCACAAAGCTCATCTACAGCCACGCCACACTGGATACGCCCAATCTCATCTGATCTTGGAAGTTAAGCAGTGTTGGGCCTGGTTAGTACTTGGATGAGAGACCACCTGGGAATACAAGGTGCTGTAGATATTTTTATACTGCCAACACCGTTCTGTTGATGCATTCCATTTTCAAACGTATTCATTTATGAACCAGTAGTTAGAAGTAGAAAAGTTCAAACAGAAACCACAAAGCTCATCTACAGCCACACCACACTGGATACGCCCAATCTCATCTTATCTTGGAAGCTAAGCAGTGTTGGGCCTGGTTAGTACTTGGATAGGAGACCACCTGGGAATACAAGGTGCTGTAGATATTTTTATACTGCCAACACCGTTCTGTTGATGCATTCCATTTTCAAACGTATTCATTTATGAACCAGTAGTTAGAAGTAGAAAAGTTCTAACAGAAACCACCCAGCTCATCTACAGCCACACCACATTGGATACGCCCAAACTCATCTTATCTTGGAAGCTAAACAGTGTTGGGCCTGGTTAGTACTTGGATGGGAGACCAACTGGGAATACAAGGTGCTGTAGATATTTTTATACTGCCAACACCGTTCTGTAGATGCATTCCATTTTCAAACGTATTCATTTATGAACCAGTAGTTAGAAGTAGAAAAGTTCTAACAGAAACCACAAAGCTCATCTACAGCCACACCACACTGGATACGCCCAATCTCGTCTGATCTTGGAAGCTAAGCAGTGTTGGGCCTGGTTAGTGCTTGGATGGGAGACCACCTGGGAATACAAGGTGCTGTAGATATTTTTATACTGCCAACACCGTTCTGTTGATGCATTCCATTTTCAAACGTATTCATTTATGAACCAGTAGTTAAAAGTAGAAAAGTTCTAACAGAAAACACAAAGCTCATCTACAGCCACACCACACTGGATACGCCCAATCTCATCTGATCGTGGAAGCTAAGCAGTGTTGAGCCTGGTAAGTACTTGGATGGGAGACCACCTGGGAATACAAGGTGCTGTAGATATTTTTATACTGCCAACACCGTTCTGTTGATGCATTCCATTTTCAAACGTTTTCATTTATGAACCAGTAGTTAGTAGTAGACAAGTTCTAACAGAAACCACAAAGCTCATCTACAGCCACGCCACACTGGATACGCCCAATCTCATCTGATCTTGGAAGTTAAGCAGTGTTGGGCCTGGTTAGTACTTGGATGAGAGACCACCTGGGAATACAAGGTGCTGTAGATATTTTTATACTGTCAACACCGTTCTGTTGATGCATTCCATTTTCAAACGTATTCATTTATGAACCAGTAGTTAGAAGTAGAAAAGTTCTAACAGAAACCACAAAGCTAATCTACAGCCACTCCACACTGGAAACGCCCAATCTCATCAGATCTTGGAAGCTAAGCAGTGTTGGGCCTGGTTCGTATTTGGATGGGAGACCACCTGGGAATACAAGGTGCTGTAGATATTTTTATACTGCCAACACCGTTCTGTTGATGCATTCCATTTTCAAACGTATTCATTTATGAACCAGTAGTTAGAAGTAGAAAAGTTCTAACAGAAATCACAAAGGTCATCTACAGCCACACCACACTAGATACGCCCAATCTCATCTGATCTTGAAAGCTAAGCAGTGTTGGGCCTGGTTAGTACTTGGATGGGAGACCACCTGGGAATACAAGGTGCTGTAGATATTTGTATACTGCCAACACCGTTCTGTTGATGCATTCCATTTTCGAACATATTCATTTATGAACGAGTAGTTAGAAGTAGAAAAGTTCTAATAGAAACCACTAAGCTCATCTACAGCCACACCACACTGGATACGCCCAATCTCGTCTGATCTTGGAAGCTAAGCAGTGTTGGGCCTGGTTAGTGCTTGGATGGGAGACCACCTGGGAATACAAGGTGCTGTAGATATTTTTATACTGCCAACACCGTTCTGTTGATGCATTCCATTTTCAAACGTATTCATTTATGAACCAGTAGTTAGAAGTAGAAAAGTTCTAACAGAAAACACAAAGCTCATCTACAGCCACACCACAATGGATACGCCCAATCTCATCTGATCGTGGAAGCTAAGCAGTGTTGGGCCTGGTAAGTACTTGGATGGGAGACCACCTGGGAATACAAGGTGCTGTAGATATTTTTATACTGCCAACACCGTTCTGTTGATGCATTCCATTTTCAAACGTTTTCATTTATAAACCAGTAGTTAGTAGTAGACAAGTTCTAACAGAAACCACAAAGCTTATCTACAGCCACGCCACACTGTATACGCCCAATCTCATCTGATCTTGGAAGTTAAGCAGTGTTGGGCCTGGTTAGTACTTGGATGAGAGACCACCTGGAAATACAAGGTGCTGTAGATATTTTTATACTGCCAACACCGTTCTGTTGATGCATTCCATTTTCAAATGTTTTCATTTATGAACCAGTAGTTAGAAGTAGAAAAGTTCTAACAGAAACCACAAAGCTCATCTAC
>NC_086446.1:117059638-117064638 GCF_028390025.1 Pseudophryne corroboree | reverse complement strand
TCATCTGATATTGGAAGCTAAGCAGTGTTGGGCCTGGTTAGTACTAGGATGGGAGACCACCTGGGAATACAAGGTGCTGTACATATTTTTATACTGCCAACACCGTTCTGTTGATGCATTCCATTTTCAAATGTATTCATTTATGAACCAGTAGTTAGAAGTAGAAAAGTTCTAACAGAAACAACAAAGCTCATCTACAGCCACACCACACTGGATACGCCCAATCTCATCTGATCTTGGAAGCTAAGCAGTGTTGGGCCTGGTTAGTACTTAGATGGGAGACCAACTGGGAATACAAGGTGCTGTAGATATTTTTATACTGCCAACACCGTTCTGTTGATGCATTCCATTTTCAAACGTATTCATTTATGAACCAGTAGTTAGAAGTAGAAAAGTTCTAACAGAAACCACAAAGCTCATCTACAGCCACACCACACTGGATACGCCCAATCTCATCTGATCTTGGAAGCTAAGCAGTGTTGGGACTGGTTAGTACTTGGATGGGAGACCACCTGGGAATACAAGGTGCTGTAGATATTTTTATACTGCCAACACCGTTCTGTTGATGCATTCCATTTTCAAACGTATTCATTTATGAACCAGTAGTTAGAAGTAGAAAAGTTCTAACAGAAACCACAAAGCTCATCTACATCCAAACCACACTGGATACGCCCAATCTCATCTGATCTTGGAAGCTAAGCAGTGCCTGGTTAGTACTTGGATGGGAGACCACCTGGGAATACAAGGTGCTGTAGATATTTAGGCCTGGTTAGTACTTGGATGGGAGACCACCTGGGAATACAAGGTGCTGTAGATATTTTTATACTGCCAACACCGTTCTGTTGATGCATTCCATTTTCAAACGTATTCATTTATGAACCAGTAGTTAGAAGTAGAAAAGTTCTAACAGAAACCACAAAGCTCATCTACATCCAAACCACACTGGATACGCCCAATCTCATCTGATCTTGGAAGCTAAGCAGTGTTAGGCCTGGTTAGTACTTGGATGGGAGACCACCTGGGAATACAAGGTGCTGTAGATATTTTTATACTGCCAACACCGTTCTGTTGATGCATTCCATTTTCAAACGTATTCATTTATGAACCAGTAGTTAGAAGTAGAAAAGTTCTAATAGAAACCGCAAAGCTCATCTACAGCCACACCACACTGGATATGCCCAATCTCATCAGATCTTGGAAGTTAAGCAGTGTTGGGCCTGGTTCGTACTTGGATGGGAGACCACCTGGGAATACAAGGTGCTGTAGATATGTTTATACTGCCAACACCGTTCTGTTGATGCATTCCATTTTCAAACGTATTCATTTATGAACCAGTAGTTAGAAGTAGAAAAGTTCTAATAGAAACCACAAAGCTCATCTACAGCCACACGAAACTGGATACGCCCAATCTCGTCTGATCTTGGAAGCTAAGCAGTGTTGTGCCTGGTTAGTGCTTGGATGGGAGACCACCTGGGAATACAAGGTGCTGTAGATATTTTTATACTGCCAACACCGTTCTGTTGATACATTCCATTTTCAAACGTATTCATTTATGAACCAGTAGTTAGAAGTAGAAAAGTTCTAACAGAAACCACAAAGCTCATCTACATCCAAACCACACTGGATACGCCCAATCTCATCTGATCTTGGAAGCTAAGCAGTGTTGGGCCTGGTTAGTACTTGGATGGGAGACCACCTGGGAATACAAGGTGCTGTAGATATTTTTATACTGCCAACACCGTTCTGTTGATGCATTCCATTTTCAAACGTATTCATTTATGAACCAGTAGTTAGAAGTAGAAAAGTTCTAATAGAAACCGCAAAGCTCATCTACAGCCACACCACACTGGATATGCCCAATCTCATCAGATCTTGGAAGTTAAGCAGTGTTGGGCCTGGTTCGTACTTGGATGGGAGACCACCTGGGAATACAAGGTGCTGTAGATATGTTTATACTGCCAACACCGTTCTGTTGATGCATTCCATTTTCAAATGTATTCATTTATGAACCAGTAGTTAGAAGTAGAAAAGTTCTAATAGAAACCACAAAGCTCATCTACAGCCACACGACACTGGATACGCCCAATCTCGTCTGATCTTGGAAGCTAAGCAGTGTTGGGCCTGGTTAGTGCTTGGATGGGAGACCACCTGGGAATACAAGGTGCTGTAGATATTTTTATACTGCCAACACCGTTCTGTTGATGCATTCCATTTTCAAACGTATTCATTTATGAACCAGTAGTTAGAAGTAGAAAAGTTCTAACAGAAAACACAAAGCTTATCTACAGCCACACCACACTGGATACGCCCAATCTCATCTGATCTTGGAAGCTAAGCAGTGTTGGGCCTGTTTAGTACTTGGATGGGAGACCACCTGGGAATATAAGGTGCTGTAGATATTTTAATACTGCCAACACCGTTCTGTTGATCCATTCCATTTTCAAACGTATTCATTTATGAACCAGTAGTTAGAAGTAGAAAAGTTCTTACAGAAACCACAAAGCTCATCTACAGCCACACCATACTTGGTACGCCCAATCTCATCTGATCTTGCAAGCTAAGCAGTGTTGGGCCTGGTTAGTACTTGGATGGGAGACTACCTGAGAATACAAGGTGCTGTAGATATTTTTATACTGCCAACACCGTTCTGTTGATGCATTCCATTTTCAAACGTACTTATTTATGAACCAGTAGTTAGAAGTAGAAAAGTTCTAGCAGAAACCACAAAGCTCATCTACATCCAAACCACACTGGGTACGCCCAATCTCATCTGATATTGGAAGCTAAGCAGTGTTGGGCCTGGTTAGTACTAGGATGGGAGACCACCTGGGAATACAAGGTGCTGTAGATATTTTTATACTGCCAACACCGTTCTGTTGATGCATTCCATTTTCAAACGTATGCATTTATGAACCAGTAGTTAGAAGTAGAAAAGTTCTAACAGAAACCATAAAACTCATATACAGCCACACCACACTGGATACGCCCAATCTCATCTGATCTTGGAAGCTAAGCAGTGTTGGGCCTGGTTAGTACTTGGATGGGAGACCACCTGGGAATACAAGGTGCTGTAGATAATTTTATACTGCCAACACCGTTCTGTTGATGCATTCCATTTTCAAACGTATTCATTTATGAACCAGTAATTAGAAGTAGAAAAGTTTTAACAGAAACTACTAAGCTCATCTACATCCAAAACCACACTGGATACGCCCAATCTCATCTGATCTTGGAAGCTAAGCAGTGTTGGGCCTGGTTAGTACTTGGATGGGAGACCACCTGGGAATACAAGGTGCTGTAGATATTTTTATACTGCCAACACCGTTCTGTTGATGCATTCCATTTTCAAACGTATTCATTTATGAACCAGTAGTTAGAAGTAGAAAAGTTCTAACAGAAACCACAAAGCTCATCTACAGCCACACCACACTGAATACGCCCAATCTCATCTGATCTTGGAAGCAAAGCAGTGTTGGGCCTTGTTAGTACTTGGATGGGAGACCACCTGGGAATACAAGGTGCTGTAGATATTTTTATACTGCCAACACCGTTCTGTTGATGCATTCCATTTTCAAACGTATTTATTTATGAACCAGTAGTTAGAAGTAGAAAAGTTCTAACAGAAACCATAAAGCTCATCTACAACCACACCACACTGGATACGCCCAATCTATTCTGATCTTGGAAGCTAAGCAGTGTTGGGCCTGGTTAGTACTTTGATGGGAGACCACCTGGGAATACAAGGTGCTGTAGATAATTTTATACTGCCAACACCGTTCTGTTGATGCATTCCATTTTCAAACATATTCATTTATGAACCAGTAGTTAGAAGTAGAAAAGTTCTAACAGAAACCACAAAGTTCATCTACAGCCACACCACACTGGATACTTCCAATCTCATCTGATCTTGGAAGCTAAGCAGTGTTGGGCCTGGTTAGTACTTGGATGGGAGACCACCTGGGAATACAAGGTGCTGTAGATAATTTTATACTGCCAACACCGTTCTGTTGATGCATTCCATTTTCAAACGTATTCATTTATGAACCAGTAGTTAGAAGTAGAAAAGTTTTAACAGACATTACAAAGCTCATCTGCATCCAAAACCACACTGGATACGCCCAATCTCATCTGATCTTGGAAGCTAAGCAGTGTTGTGCCTGGTTAGGACTTGGATGGGAGACCACCTGGGAATACAAGGTGCTGTAGATATTTTTTACTGCCAACACCGTTCTGTTGATGCATTCCATTTTCAAACGTATTCATTTATGAACCAGTAGTTAGAAGTAGAAAAGTTCTAACAGAAACCACAAAGCTCATCTACAGCCACACCACACTGGATACGCCCAATCTCATCTGATCTTGGAAGCTAAGCAGTGTTGGGCCTGGTTAGTACTTGGATGGGAGACCACCTGGGAATATAAGGTGCTGTAGATATTTTTATACTGCCAACACCGTTCTGTTGATGCATTCCATTTTCAAACGTATTTATTTATGAACCAGTAGTTAGAAGTAGAAAAGTTCTAACAGAAACCATAAAGCTCATCTACAACCACACCACACTGGATACGCCCAATCTATTCTGATCTTGGAAGCTAAGCAGTGTTGGGCCTGGTTAGTACTTTGATGGGAGACCACCTGGGAATACAAGGTGCTGTAGATAATTTTATACTGCCAACACCGTTCTGTTGATGCATTCCATTTTCAAACATATTCATTTACGAACCAGTAGTTAGAAGTAGAAAAGTTCTAACAGAAACCGCAAAGCTCATCTACAGCCACACCACACTGGATATGCCCAATCTCATCTGATCTTGGAAGCTAAGCAGTGTTGGGCCTGGTTAGTACTTGGATGGGAGACCACCTGGGAATACAAGGTGCTGTAGATATTTTTATACTGCCAACACAGTTCTGTTGATGCATTCCATTTTCAAACGTATGCATTTATGAACCAGTAGTTAGAAGTAGAAAAGTTCTAACAGAAACCATAAAGCTCATATACA